>NC_070634.1:25380778-25626987 GCF_947347685.1 Pleuronectes platessa
AGAGGGGGGGGGTAAAAACAACAGAGAGGAGGTAGAAACAGACAGCAGCCAATGATCCGGCCCTGTCATCCCGATTTATTGACTGAGCTGTTCCAGGTTACTGATGCAAGGCGAGCACACTGAGAGGTACATTGTGTTTCTATGACCTTTCCAGCCGTCGCCTCCATGTGGGTGGAAGAGGAGCTGGCATCCGGTGAGCACCCGGTTACTGCCGGTGTCAAACGGCGGCGGCAGGAAAACTCACAGAGAGAAACTGAAGTGACCCTGAAGCTTCAAAGATGCTTTGGGATTCAATCTGTGCACTGTAGTGTACGCATGTATTATTTATTCATTTATTTATAAAGCATATTGTACAATTGTTGTGTTATTTATAATTCATAGGATCCCCATTAGTTTCAACCATTGAGTTATATACATGTATATATATACATGTGTGTGT
This sequence comes from Pleuronectes platessa, assembly GCF_947347685.1. NCBI lineage: Eukaryota > Metazoa > Chordata > Actinopteri > Pleuronectiformes > Pleuronectidae > Pleuronectes > Pleuronectes platessa. Next base: position 25,381,218 of record NC_070634.1, read on the forward strand.
GTGTGGACCAGAATATGTCACATTATGGGGACTTGTCTTTCTTAGGGGGACAAATATGAAGTATTGGTGCTAAAGGAAGAAACCCGGGTTAGAAAAGTTCATCCTCTGTGGGGACCATGAATGTTTCCCTCAAATATCATAGTAATCAAAACAATAAGGCAAAAACATTGACCGCCCACTTTTATAAACAGCTGTGGTTCCAGATGTAAATTGAATCTTCTGAAGAGAGTTTGAAGCTACGAGATGGATAGTGACCATAAAACATTCAAAAGGGAACAAAAAGATTGTGCATATAATTGTTTTAAGAGTGAATAAACTTATGTAACCATCTAATCATAGCCGAACAGCGAGCTCCACCACCTTACAGATATTACACCTGAGGATTGTGGGTAATTCAATATTTCTAATTGACACCACAAATAAAACGGGAGCTCTTAACATCGTTTTCCACTAGCTTCTTGTGAGTCTACCTTGGATGGTAAAAACATTATGGCCGAAAATCGAAATCGAATCTATTCTAAAACATGATTTTATATAAAACATCATGGGAGTTGTGTTTCCTGAACCACACAACTGAACCGTGAGTTTGAGCAGAGATGACGGATGCTCTTCGATGATTGACACCAACAAGGACAGAACAGAAACATCTTCTCCCTTTTCACTTTGAGAGTCTGCAAGAGGATGAGTGAAGTGAAGCTGAAGTCTGAGTTTATTGCTCTGAGAAGAGCAACAACAACCATCCAGTCCACAGACAGGCCTCATCACAGCGGGGGGGGGGTATTTTCCTCTTGCCCTTGGAAAAACCAGAAGAATGGAGGGCTACTTAAGAACCACTTCCTGTCGGGGGGCCGCCTGTCACCGCTCACAACTCTGACGCACACAAGAAAAAGAACAACACAAAGCTGAGGATAGAGAGAGAGAGAGAGAGAGAGGTGGAAGAAAGAGAGAGATTCAACAGCCTGTAGGAAAAAGGGTGGTGAAAAAATGCTGTTTCATAAACGCAGGAAATCTGCTAAATTACATCGAGCAGAAGTCAACAAGACAGAGTTCAAATGTGCTGTGAATGGAGCCGAGTCAAAAGCCTGAAGAGGCAGACGATTGGATACTTACAACATGTGGGTGTTACCGCCGGCACGGCCCCCTGCTGAGCGTGGAACCAACTGCCTGCTCAAACACGCTTCTGGTTAATGGCTCATAGCCGACGACCAGATTCCTGCAGCCGAGAGAAACACAAGGGAGCTGAAATGTTCCTGCAGCTTTTTTTTACATTCGGGCCGAGCTCAAGCTCCACACATGACACATGCTTTTTAATGTTCATCCCAGAACGGTGACAGGCCAAACTCACGAAGAGATAAACCCCCCCCATTTAATCCATTTTAGCTTAGCAGCGGCTGAGAGCTCCATTTGCAGCCGGGGAGCAGAGAGAGAGAGAGAGAGCGCCTCGTGCATTAGCGGCCGAGCGGAGGCAAACGCAGGTGGAGGCAAAACGCGGCGGCTCAATGTGTCGGCTGAGCTCCGAGCTTCCGGCCGCATCATCCTAAGTGCTCGGGTACCCCCCCCCCCCCCCTTCCCCAACAGGGCACTAAAATAAATGAAGGGTCATTTAGACGACTGAACGAAGCTGCAGCGAGACCCGACAACAAACGGGCACTCTAACAGAATTATATCCAGCTGATGTCAGCGCTGCTTCTACATCATTTTTACGAGTCAGCAGGAGCAGGACTACACTCCTGAAGCATGAGGTTTTATTTAATATGGTGCAGCTACAGATTTCCCATGAGGCCAATTGAAGAGCCGGCCAATGAGGTGAGAGAATCACCCGGCGAGCGCTGATAGATGCTCACAGCGACCTGGGAAGAGAAAAAGTTTGAAACTTATGTGAATCTCTAAGTTGCACGGCTGTGGAATGACCCCGAGGACGTCCAATGAAAACCTCCACAGGTTGAGTGATGTCTCTTTCTACCTCCACTCTGTGTAGATGAGTTGTCAAAGGAAGGAGAAACACAACACAACAACATCCACGCTGCAGCTAACTGCTACACACCAGGGCTGCAAGTGTGTGAGTGATGAAGGACGATTGTCTGGTGCAAAATGAAATTGAATCCGATGGCTTGGAAAAAAAAACTTTTTATTATAAATTGAACCCATTAAGAAATGAGCGAGTACAGTTTGTTTTTTTAATTGAATGCATGAATCAGAAGGTTTATTGTCATGAGAACCAAAGAAAAGCAACACAACCTCTTCCTGGTTTGTAGTGTCTCCATCGTTGTTGGTTTATAATATTGTAATGTCTCCACCTTAGTGTGTAGAGAGGCTTGAGATTGTGTTTGTTGTGTTTTGGATCATTGAACCATCAGACACAGCTAGAAACATCCTCTAGTATAATTTAAACATGAAGGAAAATTCCCCAAAAAATAATAATTTCAGCAGAAACGACCTCGTGCACTGGTGCTGTGAGCAGCTCAGGTGGTTTTGGTCGCTCAGAATACAAACCAGTTCACTCTCCCATCAGAGAGGATGGTCACGCTGGATCTTGACTAAAAATGAAAGCCTGGTAAGTATTGGCCGAACCCGAGTAGCACGTCTTTAGTGTCGTAACTATTGTGTATTTCCTGTTTTTGCCTGCCTGTATTGTTTTGGACATGATCATTCCTTGTTACTGGTTTATTGATATTATTTTGAGTGGGATGGTAGATTATTCTTTGTCAGACTTGACTCTTGATTGGCACCGATCTTTCTTAACGGAGGAAAAACTCGAGAAATCCACTACAGTGACATTAAATCAAGAGTAGACCAGTGTTAATTTCGTTGACGAAGACGATGACGAAATATATTCGTTAACGACCCTTTTTCAATGACGAAGACGAGACGAAGACGTAACGAAAACGAATCTTTGAAAATAAAAACTATGACGAAATCTATTTTAATTTTCGTTGACGAGACGAGACGAGACGAAAATGTTGGTGGTTGACTAAGTCACAATAATTTTAAAAACATCATCGTATCAGGCCGTCATGAAGTATCAGGAGCGGGCGAGTGAATCTGTGTGTGTGTGTGTGTGTGCCTGTGCGCTCCCAGATAGCGCTCCGGTCCGTAGCTCCGCCCCCCGCCTCGCGCACTCGCTCAGAGAGACACAGTGAAAGCAGAGCGCGTTCTCGTGGAGCAGCCTCTCAGTGACCGACTGCTTCTTAACTATGGAAACAGTGAAAACACAGAGTTTCTCTGGTCTCAGCTGCTCAGAGATCAGCGCAGCAGCTTCTTCATCAGAGCAGAAGCTGCAGTTGGTTTGTACCGATGTTCAGTTTCTGTGTCCGGCTCCAGTCTGACCTGCTCTCCCTTTTTGTTTTCACATTTAAAATTAAATATATATTTTTAAGCTATTAGGCTGCAGCTATATGTTTTTATAGAAAAGGAGTTTAATGTGGCTATTAAATGTGACTAAAACTAGACTAAAATGGAATTAGTTTTCGTCGACTAAAACTAGACTAAAATGGAATTTGTTTTCGTCGACTAAAACTAGACTAAAACTAAGAAGGATTAAAATGACTAAAAGGTGACTAAAACTAATATGCATTTTCGTCAAAAGACTAAGACTAAGACTAAATCAAAAATAGCTGCCAAAATTAACACTGGAGTAGACCCACTTCTTCCGTCTTGTTAACGTCTTCCTGGTTCTTCTTTCTGCTCAAATCATCAAACCACTGAGCTGCTTTTCATGAAACAAATTAAGAACCATTTGCATAACACGAGTGTGTCTGAGCGGAGAGAGAGAGAGAGAGAATCATCAGTTTGCATCGACAGCGACTGACTCTGACGACGCACTTAACCGATGCCCCTCACGCCGTCTGAGGCTAACGACGTATCAGCAGTCCTAATAAAAAGAAGCTAACGACATTATGTGTAATAAAAGTAAAGGAATGAACGTGGTTAATGTGTTCAGTGCGCTAAGACTCACATGAACTCATCAAATGTGAATCAGCGTCTGAGTTTGATTAAAGTCGGCGAGAAACCACGAGGAGCACGAGAGCTTACGTCCAATTAACGTGAGCGCGGAAATAATCACCACACACTCGTCAGTCGGTCGCACAACTGAACACTCGACTCCACAGGCTCAGTGCAGAGCTGTTGGACTTTTTGCATATTTCACACAATCCCCGCACTCAACCTTGAAAATGATATTTTTTCCATGTGTGTGGAGAGCTCACGCTGGCATGCGCAGGCTGTGTAGTGTGTTTTTTTTTTTCATTGTTGTGTTTTCAAGGCCGTGTGTTGAAACAGCAGTGCCCCCCCCCCCCCCCCCCCTTCCCCCTGAAAGCAGCCCTTGGCCTTGTTTGATCCGGTCCTCTGGAAAATAAGTGGCAGCTCCAGCTTAGAATCTTAAGTGGGATTTGAGTTTGCAAGTGTGTATTCGTGTTTGAGGCAAAGGTGAAGGACCTGGGGAGGTGGGGGCGGGGGGGAGTGGGGGGGGGGGGGTTTGAACCCCTCTGCAGAGCGGTGAAGAGAGAGAGAGAGAAAGAGCGTGAATAGGGATGGAGAAAGAAGACGCCGGTGGAAACCTCATGTCCGTCACATGGCTGATGATTTAAACGTTGAACACAAGGCGGTGATTTTCTCCCCCTAGTGCTTGTTTAGTGGATCAATGGCCGGACGCTGGGGAGTTAACCACAGGTTATTAACGTCCATCACACCGTCGGGCTGACGTGGAAAACAGAGGCTTCATCAGGCCTCTGATCCCCTCGCTGTCAGTCAGAGCTGCAACCAGGATACGAACATCTGGAGGAGACAGAGGATGAATTCCCAGTGGCTTCCCAACGCACACCAGTGTCAGTTTGGAAGTTTTCCGTCATATTAAAGATGTTTCACTGGTCACCCTCCGATAAACAGCAACTGTCTCACTCTTCACACGCTGGATCGTTTCCCAGTCGACAAAAAGACGAGAAGAAAAGTGACGTCTGTTTATCTGTGGATTGTGTGTTTTTCTGTTTGTTGTTGTTTTATCTCCACGTTGGAAAGCTGTGTTTGAACTGGTGAACTGTTTTTTCCAGTGCTCGGCCATGAAAGACCACGCAGAGACTGACACCGATTTGTTCTCAAGACAATTAACCAAACGGCGACGCTGTGTTTCTTCCACAGAGTCGGTTAATTAGTCAGCGGCAGTAATTACCTTAATCCCCCCCGATGTGAGAGACGGGGACTTTTTACTGTTCCGTCTTTTACAGGCTGCTGAATTCACTTCTACTCGCTGATGTTCATCAAACAAAACAATATTTGTAATAACTTTAATGTGAGGGCCCAACAGTCCTCTTGTAAAACCACATTGAAATTCTCTAGATCTGGATTTGTCTTTGGATCTGTGCACGCTCAGAGATTAAAGTAAGATCTGCCTGATTTGTCTCATCAAGATCCACGAATTGTTCCCTGGAAAATGGGAAAGGAAGGAAAATTCCCAGAACAACCAGTTAGTCTGGATCAACTTCAACTTCCTTCAAACTTATTTTTAAAGTCTGCAATGTATTGATAATTTCCTTCAGGAGTTTGAGAAGTGAAAGGAGCCAAATAGAGACTGATTGTTGGACTCACATCTGTCAAGGAGCCAGAAACAAGTGGATGTAATTTAATTAGAGCTCCTGTTACTCTGTGAAAATGTCAAAAGACCATCCTATCTCACAAAGTTCAAAAAATAAAAAAAATCCACTCCAGAAGTTGATGAATTCTTTCTTGGCCCAAGTTTTATGGAAATCCATTTTATAGATTTTGTTTATAATGTAATAAAAAAAAACAAGAAACCAAACAAAGCACAGTGTTGTTGATATAACGTCTCTACTGGAGGTGATAATAACCTGACTGTGCAGTTTCCCCTCAAATCTAACAGAGCGTTTCAGCTTCTTGATGCTCATTGGTTTGGTTTCAGGATCAGTTATTAATGTTGTGGTATCTGAACAGAACTGAAAGATAAAACACACTTTGAAGGCCACACCCCTCCAACAACAGCTCCCTCAGGAAAACACATTTAAATTCACTTTTGTTTGGATCTGCACATCATAACACAACTCACCACACACTCATAAATATCATCCCCTAATTATGCTTAATTCTCCATTTATTATTCTCTGAGAAATGAATAAAAATGATGCTCACAATATAAAAGAAAGTGAAAAAACAAATCCTGGATCCGACCCCTGCTCCCCACCATTAAAACCAGTACTTTTCTGCCAAACACAATTCTCAGGTCCACTAATACACAATGAAGCAAATTACAACAACTATAATGAGCTGTTGTGTTGATTCTGTCTTAAAAAATCACATTTATTAGATTTAATTAAAGATGACGATGTTGCTGAACTGCAATAAATTACAGTGTTTTATAAATTAACCTTTTTTCGTTTTGTTTGAGAGAGTTTAATATGAGCTTTTTCGAACAGATTGAATTGACTTTATATTGTTCAGCTTGTTGAGATATTGATTTCTAAATAATCCTGTTTGAGTTGCCTCGCTGCAGAGAGAAGTGTTTCCACGGGGCGGTCGAGTCCTTGGAGCCGAGCCGGGGGCAGAGATGCCTCTGGACAAGCAGCCAAGTGTAACAATTACTATTCAAAAGGAATACAGTTACTTTTCTGGCATCAATTTATCTTTTCCTGACACATTGGAACCAACCGGATTGTCCACGATGCATAAATCTGCACCCTTCACACAGACTGGAGCTGCAGCACTGGGAGTTAATTATTGATCTGGCTCTGAGGGGTGGTCGGGGGGGCGTCCTCCTCTTCGGTGGGACGGCGTGCGGCGGGAGCCCGGGTCGATTCCGGTGGAGCCGCTGGTGGCGGTGCTCCAGAAACACTGTGGTCCACTTCCACCTGGAAGCATCTGTCTGGCCGGAGTCCCGCTCGGCCCGGAGAGCCCGGGGGGGCGGACACGGAGTCAGTGATCCGAGGCTCATCCAACATCGACTGCCTGCCCTGCCACAGACACACAACACAGTTTACTGGGGAGGGATTCTCATGAGTTCTCTATTTCATTCTGATGGAACCCTTTTATTTGACTTCAGGAAATATACAATTCTAAAGCTTTGTTTTTCTTTTGTTTTCGATAAAACATTTGCGTATTAACAAGAGTCTGTGTTAGTGTCTGGTTTTGTTCTCGTTTAAGATACAAAATAGTTTCAGGTGTGAAGTTGTATTTCTCACATGCAGTTAACACACATGCAGTTAACACACATGCAGTTAACACACATGCAGTTAAGACACATGCAGTTAACACACATGCAGTGAACACACATGCAGTGAACACACATGCAGTGAACACACATGCAGTGAACACACATGCAGTTAACACACATGCAGTAAACACACATACAGTTAACACACATGCAGTAAACACACATGCAGTTAACACACATGCAGTTAACACACATGCAGTTAACACACATGCAGTAAACACACATGCAGTGAACACACATGCAGTGAACACACATGCAGTGAACACACATGCAGTTAACACACATGCAGTTAACACACATGCAGTAAACACACATACAGTTAACACACATGCAGTAAACACACATGCAGTTAACACACATGCAGTTAACACACATGCAGTTAACACACATGCAGTTAACACACATGCAGTAAACACACATACAGTTAACATACATGCAGTTAACACACATGCAGTTAACACACATGCAGTTAACACACATGCAGTTAACACACATGCAGTTAACACACATGCAGTTAACACACATGCAGTTAACACACATGCAGTTAACATACATGCAGTAAACACACATACAGTTAACACACATGCAGTTAACACACATGCAGTAAACACACATGCAGTTAACACACATGCAGTTAACATACATGCAGTAAACACACATGCAGTTAACACACATGCAGTTAACACACATGCAGTTAACACACATGCAGTAAACACACATGCAGTTAACACACATGCAGTTAACATACATGCAGTTAACACACATGCAGTTAACACACATGCAGTTAACACACATGCAGTAAACACACATGCAGTTAACACACATGCAGTTAACATACATGCAGTTAACACACATGCAGTTAACACACATGCAGTTAACACACATGCAGTTAACACACATGCAGTTAACATACATGCAGTTAACACACATGCAGTTAACACACATGCAGTTAACATACATGCAGTTAACACACATGCAGTTAACACACATGCAGTTAACACACATGCAGTAAACACACATGCAGTTAACACACATGCAGTTAACACACATGCAGTTAACACACATGCAGTTAACATACATGCAGTTAACACACATGCAGTTAACACACATGCAGTTAACATACATGCAGTTAACACACATGCAGTTAACACACATGCAGTTAACACACAGGGTCAACAGAACAATGGAAGGTGAACGTTGGCCGAGAGGAAACTGCTGAGCTCAGCAGTGCAGCAGTTAAAATCACAGCAAAGGTAGAAAGACTATAAATAAACTGTATCTATGAAGAAGGTGATTTGTTTCCATTGTGTTTATTCTTTCTTCCTCCAATCTCCACATTCAGGCTGCTTATTAATCAGTGCACTATTTATACAACAATTTGCATATGTGGACAATTACTATTCATATACAGTATTTTATGAAGTAATATGTAGTTGAAATGTTTGTTTGGCAATATATCTATTTGTACAAGAGGTATTAATGTCTTTAGGAAGCTGCAGTATTTCAAATTAAGGAAAGTAAAAGCTGAATAAATATGTTTATTATCAACTGCATCAGCTTCATAATGTAATTAAAACCATGAAACAAATACATTTTAACATGCGTACAAATAAAGGGAGTATGTGTAATACTAGTATGACACTAAATGGTCAAATAAGGGACATTATATCATGGGGTATTTATGTTAAACACTATATATTGACATCTGTCACAATATATTGATCTGATATGATAACTTATTTAAATATAAATTACATTCTATACGGGTCTCACAGTGTTTTTCTATTTCACTTATTGCATATGATGATTGTTTCATCATTGATTTAGAAAATCCAGCTTCTAACATTTAAAAGAATTTGAGTTTTCCTACCATCATAAAATTTATAGTTTATATTGAATATTAAGAGCCATCTGACTGAAAATGATTATGTATATTTTCCATAATTTCCTTAATTGACACTGAAACTAAACATTGTGCACATCTCTGACTTGTACCCTTTGTGTGTCGGTTGTTTCTTTGTGAGTCTGTAAAGTGTCAAAGTTAAATAAACAGCCGATGTTGAAGGAGAGGACTTTTCCTGTTATGTCCTCGTGTGTCCTCTCTGTCTGTCTGTCCTCCGTCACAGCTGTCCGCCTCACACAAGCTGTCCTCAGAGACACAACTCAGAACCCGACGAGCTCACAGCAGCGAAAAGAGAGACACAGAGTCGGCCGTGACTCACGTGGCAGCGTCCCAGGGGGCCGAGCGGGCAGCGTCCTGTGCACGAGGCCCGATACCATCCGTCAGTTTCCCTGAGAGTATTTAGAGCAGAAGTGACAACGTCTTTGTCCAAGTGATGCATCATTTAGAGAAAATGAAAGATTCCTTCTCTTTAGTGTTCAGATGCCCCCGAGGAGAGTTGTGTTCATTTTGTGTGTCTTCAGTGGAATTAAGAAATAAACAAATATTGTACAGAGAAGCTTCACTGTCACAGACTCAGTTTGCTTTCATGCGACGCTGAGTCTTTGTTGTTGTCGTCCTCAGACTCGATCATGTTCACTTCACTCAGACTCATTAGAGCTCCTTCCGACACCTCGGAGAACAGACGCCATTTGTCTGTCATTTTGTCACAGTCTGTTATTTTACGCTTCAGATGCTTTGAGAGAAAAAATACATTTTCCTTTTTGACTTAAAGAGAAAAAAACAAAACGTGAAATAAATAAAGATAACCGCTCTGGATGAGTTCTGTGACACCTGAGTGAAAAACTTTTAATCAATCTCAGAGTTAATGAAAAGTTTCACTAAAGTAAAGGTGATCTATTTACAGTATCAAGACCTCAATCCTCAGTGATCTCAGAGTTCTTTGTGATTCAGCTGCTTCACGGTGCAGAGACTCACAGTTCAACCCTCACTTTGCTCCATCTCTCTTTTTTTATATCTGCTGATAAAGACAAACTGTGCTTTCCACGCTGTCGTCCTTAAACGCTTTGTGTTTCAGCAACAAGGGGAAATCAATTTCCAGAGCGTCCCTTCTTTTCAGCGGCGAGGGACCGGAGAACACCGCTCTGACATCTCAATGGTGCACGGCTCGATGGCTGAACTGAATTAGCAGACTGGGAGTCGGCTGGGTGGGGAAGGTGGGGCGGGATTGGAGCTGGTGAAGGTTCCTGCTCTTAAGTTTATGAATGCATGTTCTAAGTTTGAGCCTGAGGACGTTTGTGTGGAGTTTGCATGTTCTCCAGTTTCCTTCTATTGTCCAAAGACATGCAGCTGAGGTCCATGGGAGACTTTTGTCTACAGATCCACTGAAGTCTGAACATTTTCCTGAATTTCCCATATTTGAGAAAGCAAACTTTGGCCTTTTGCTGCCAGGCCCCCAAGTAGAATGTCCAGAAAAGGTTTGAGTGAGAGCATGTGAGAAAATTGCAGGAAATGTTCCACAAACCCGAATTTCAAGAATACAAATATTTCAGGATGATGTTTGTAGTATTGTTGTCAACACTAAAACAAACACCCCAACGTTTCAAGACTTTAACAAACGTTTCAAGACTCGTGCAATCTCCTGCTGCATTCTTATGTGAAACTCCAGGAAGTGTCCAGACCCAAGTGTCTTGCTAACATCAGGGATTGGGTCCAGAGCCCCTGCAACCCTTTCCAGGACAAGCAGCAAAGATGATGGATGGATCCATTTGAGCTAAATGCACGTAGACAAATATCATCCACACTGAAACAAACCATGACCAGTGGATCCATTTCAGCTGCAGTTAGCCTGCGCTCCATTCACTGCAACTCTGATCTTCCTGCAACTCTTCACACACACACACACAGTTCATAAATAGTCGCAGTGACTGAGTAAATCTAACAACCCCCCCCCCCCCACCCCCACTCCACCCCCACTCCACCCTCTGCAGAATGAACCAGCTCCGATAAATTGCTTTCCAGAGGGGGATGAAATGTACAGTTCACCTCGCTGCGCCACGCAACACTGCTCACTGGTGGAACACAGTGGTGTGATTAATAACCCCAAAACTTGCAGCCTCTCTCCAACTGCTCACTGCATCAAATACACACTGCTCTCACCCCCCGAACCCCCCTCTCTCTCTTTTTAAGTTTTTACACACTTCAGGCATTTTGTTGGGCACATTAGACCCATTAACCCAGAGTGTGCTACCAGTGTGTCGTTAAGTCTCCTCCATGCATCACCATGAATCTACTGGCAAACAGCTGCACATGAGTCTCTTCTTCAAACTGTGACTCTGAGCCCGGGTGCCATCGAGGAGCAACGACCTGAAACCCTCCTCTCGCTCCATGAAACGCTTCAGATAATTAGTTTTAATGAAGATACTTTGATGACGACCGCTAAACTGAAGGCATGTCTGTGTGTCACAGATTATTCAGATTTGTATGAATGCAGCTACCAGAGGTGACGTGAAGCTTGTTGCTGGTAGAGATCAGGAAAGAGAATGACTCTGATGCTAATCCTGGATTTCTATAAACACACTATAACAATGGAAGATATGGTGTTTTTCAGCATTTCTGTAATTTTCTCATAATATAAGTAAAATTCTCATCTCGAGTATACGATTAAAATAAAATAAAACATCTACATAACAAGCTAATTGGTATGAAACAGTGTGGAAGGATGGGACATGAGCTCATTAAATGTTAATGCAGATCGGGACAAAGGTGCAGATCCAGGATTTCTATTTTAAAATCATGGTTTTGGAAGAACAATTCTGGAATATTCCTACAAATGTTTTAAATTCGGAGTCTTTTCAAATAAAAATCGCAGAGGCATTCCTTTCATATTGGAACCATTGTAGGTTACAGTGTCTTGATCTCAATCGTTCCAGTTAAATCACAGTTCCCAATGTCAGATATAATAAAATGTCCCTGTATGTTATGCATGTTGGTTTTGGTTTAGGCGGCCGAGAAAGCTGAAGAGAATTAGAGTGCAACCTGGGACGTGTGTGGAACAGGAGCTTCTCCGAGCTGCTGCTGCTGCTGCTGCTCCATCATGAAGCCGAACACAGTCATCAGCTCAGACGCTGGATTCTGTCCCAGCCTCCTCTCCAGGGGAAACCTGTTGCTCTCGTCTCCTCTGCTCACAAATGACCGGAGCCTTCTGTCAGTGGCCGTTCTGCCAAGCGTCCGCTGCCCCTCTGCTGTGACAGAGTCTCTGCTCAGGATGAAAAGTCTCTGTTCCCCAGTTCTTGCCACAACAATTGTCCACAACAGTTCGTTCACCACGAGGGAAATAACTCATTCTCGGAATTGGCGAGGCTCTGGAAATTGTGTTGGGTTTTCAAGGGATTTAGAGAAGGGGAAGAGCTGAATCCTAAACTTAATTACCAGTTTCAATATGAGGTGGAACCCAGTGCAGCGGGGCACCGGGGAATCAATCCTGTGAAGCGTAACTTCATTTGTGACCCTCACGGGGTCAGAGAGGAGATCATTTCCTTCTTTGGCAACTTCGTTCAACCATCGGAGTCCCGGGGAGGAAGAGGATGAAGGATGTGGGTATGAAGTTTACACATTTTTACAATTATGATGTTAACTTTTGAAGTTTTAATTGAAACGTCTCCAACTACTGGATGGACATTTTGAGAGAATCCAGTTTCAGTCCTGATTTGTACAGCTCATAAATTAGATAAGGAGCAATATTACATTATACAGTATTAATAAGAGCCGGAGTTTATACAGTTTTGAACATTTTTGATTTAATTTAGATTTTTGATTTCCATTTCAAGCACATATGTAGTTTTAGTTTTGTTTTTATTTGAGGGAAATGTTTGAGATTCTTTTTTCTTTTTTCCAGAACATGACTAGACAAGAAAGCCCCCTGGTGGCTGGCTGCAGAATAGGTCATACATCCTGCCTCCTCCATGTTACCAGACGGGACATGGAGCAAACTAAAAAGTCCAAATACAAGTTAGACTAAGGTTGAGTGTAGAGATGCTGCTCCAACGGGACTGATTAAAACAAGTGACTCCAATTAACTAATCACTCTCCAGCTTAAATGAGTCAGTGGCGATGATTTCTATTCATAATAACCTTGGTTTTTAACTTTGGGATTTAATAATATATCTAGTTTTTATAGATGACCTTGACTCTGAGCGGTACGACCTCAAGGCTGCGGCTCCACAGATTCTGGCGTTTTCAAGACTTTACAATGGTTTCATTTCTGGACAACTGGAGGAAGTGGAGACGAGTCATTGATCTTTATAGGAACAGTTTTGTCTCAAAGCTCCGTTGGTCTTGTTAAATTAATATTTTTGAAAACACAGAAACTCTGAGCCTTTAGAAACAAATGAAAGACTCAGACAAACACATCAGGGGGAGATTTCAGATCGTGATTTGTTTTTGTGTGTCGCTCAGTTGGAGATGATTGTCGGGAGATAAAATCACAGTGTGTGTACACGCGTGTCATGATTGAGAATATTATGAGAACATTTTGAGGAATCACGAACAATCCACTTGTTGTTTTTATGACTAAAAGATTGTGTCTCGGTTTAGATCCTGATTCCTGACACACCTGAGCAGAATGAAACCTCGTCTGAGGCCCGAAGACGCAATAATGGTCTCCGCAGCTGAGGGGAGACAATGGGGGGAGAGGGGGGGGGGCTGTAAACCTCATTTCCTCCACACTGCTGTGATGAAATCCTTCAGACTGATGTGCCAATCTCTCCAAAACCCCAAGATGAGCCTTTCAAATTGACAGAAGGGAGCTTAATCTCCTGTTGCAGTGGAAAACACTTGCTCTGGCCCGTGATCCCCCCCCCCCCCCCCCCCCCCCTCCCCTCCCTCCCTGTGACTAAGTGAACTCTAATATTTTTGCATTGGAGGAAAAGCTCTTAGCGGATCTGCCGTTACCACTGGAAGTAAGACGTGGAAAATTGTGTACGTTATCACCGGGTGTGAGTCCGCTCGCTTCAACTCGTTTTTCCTTCGGGCTTGAATTTTCATTTCTCCTCATTGGCTGAGTTGTGCGATAAAAACATTTGCTGCACAGAAAGTGTGTAACGTACTGTACGTCTTATCTGGAGCCGTGTTTCTGCTGAGCTCTCAGTAAAACAAGATATTTCTGTGAAAGCACTTTGGTAAAGTGTGACATTATTTTGTGACCTATTTCCCCAGATCTTAATAGACACAGGGAGAAACTGGGGTTCATTTAATTTAATTTAATCATCATCATTTAAAGCAGATTCCTGAAGCGCTCTTTTGTTCCTCTGTCTGTCAACTTGTGTGTGGACAAAGCACTGGATGTTAAAGGAATTCTGTTTTGTTCTGTTGTGTAAATATATGTTTGTCTTTATCTCTGGGAATGGGCAACGTCTCGGGATGCAGGATAATCTAATCCCCCTCCAACAAGATGGTGCAGCTCAAAGGTTTCATCCTTTAAAGAATCAAACCTATTTGATTCTCACTTGAGGTCCCACTTCCTTAAATACATTAAACTGTGAAAGTGAACTCCAGGATTCTAGGTTCATGACTTCAATTATCATTCTTATTGATTATTCTTCTTTCTGCTCAATTTCCTTGAAGATTTGAGATTTTTGCTTTTTTTAATTGTTGCTCGATGGATTAAATTAACTTGTGAATAAATTAAATTAAACAGTTTCAGGCCCCCTGAGTCACTGGTGCCGACTGGTCCTGACTCAAAGCCCTGAGCACATCCTCCTTCAGCAGCTCAACGTCTGACGCAGCCTTCAGATGACAGAGAGCTGCATATGGTGGACCTGATGGGGACAGATGCATCCGGGAAGCTGTGGCTCTCACAGCTAAATGAGCTGGCAAAATACAGAATAACTCAGGGGTGGATTGGGTTTAAGGATCTGACAGGGAGCGCGCACGCCTCAGAAATCAGCAAAGAAATTGCATTTGCAGTTATGAGTGAGAGATTCTTGGCCGATGTGGGAATATTACTTTTTTCACCACAGTGCGAGGACAAGAAAGAGAAGAAGATATGAGAAGATCAGCAGTGACTCTTCAAAATACAAAATAAATTAGGTTTTGGTTTACAGGTGAGAAAGTAAAGTTGTGATTCAATTTTAAAACAATTTCGATTCATTCTCCTTTTGAAGAATACAAAATATCCTATTGTGCATGAAAATATTCATATCTGTGATGAAGGTAAAGCTGCTTCCAGGGGCTGATTGTGAAGAATGCAAATGACAGAGTTTTTACTATATTTTAAATCTGGACGCTACAGAGATGATTGTGTTGTTGTGAATACGTCTGTGCTGAGTTTGTCTTTCACACATGAAGAACACTGCAGGAGAAACTCAACGTTTATTTTAATAACACAATTATGTTGGCTTCAAGCGTTAAATCTGCATGTTTCATATTCATACGTTGCTGTAAATACGTACCTGAGATATTCTTCCCACTTTCCTTTACCTCGTGTGACCTGGAAGGAGAACTGTGGTTTCCTGCTTCTCACCACAGGAGCTGACGACAGGACAAACAGTGAGGACAGGTCGGACGGCTGGTTTACAGTGCACATAAAAGAAAGGTCCTCGGGAGAACCGCTAAAGGGCCGATGCTTTAATCAGATTATGTTAGCTGCTTTATTGGGCGGTAAAACCTAAGGTGAAATGTTGAAAGCCCTTTATCACACGGGGGAGAAACTGTGTGTTTTGTGTTTCTCTCTCTATTTCCTCCCTCGTCCTGGGTGTTGTGTTCAGCCGTGACAACATTCTTTTCTTATTTTTAGTTTGTCGCTGCAAAACAGTCGTTCCTCCTCCTCGTGTGTTTCTCATCCTCCAGCTCAGAAGGTGGTGGTGATGCACCTAAAAACTTGTTTACCAAACCGCCATTAAGAAAACACACGAAGAAGAGCAATCGCTTCTGTAAAATAATAATTGTCGTTTCTCTCCATAGTCGCCAAAGTGCTCATTTTGTGAACTGTTGTGTTTCTCTATGATTTTCTTAGATTAGAATTCGATTAAATCATTTCTTTGGTCTCTCACATTTTTTTATATTGTAGCATTTTGAAAAGATGCTCAAACATGTCGCTTCCATCTTTGACATTTGTTTAAAAAAAGAGTTTCCCTGAACTTTTCACGTGACGTTTACAGATGAGCATTCATTTCTCAAATGGCTTGGAGCAGTGACCTTGTTTGTGTTGCTGCTCGTGTGCGATGCATCACTGTGAAGACGACTCTGCTGCAGCTCCTGACTCCAGCGTGTTCATCACTGCACCGCCTGTCAGCCGTGAATCACCTGCAAACCATGCACACCTATGACCTGCTGTCTGGCTCTGAGCGGGGGGGGGGGGGGCTCCCTGCAGCATATTGTCCACGGTTCACTGTTCACACAGCTCGCACGGAGACAAAGTGCTAAATCGTCCTACTGTCCGACGTGGGATGTCACTTTAATGAATGTCCCTCGATGAATCTTTCTTTATCTGCTCTGAAGGGAAGTGAGTGCCACGCTCCGTCTGCACGGGGGTGACATTGTCCTTTAAACGTGGGGACAGGTTGGATCTGAGAGACACTTAGTATAAATATGTAGATCCTCGGATTCACCGGCTCCGGCTCGATCTGGTCTGTCAGTGGCTTTGTGCTAAAGTGGCCGCGCTGTGGCCTTTATTCCTGAAAGTGAGACTGACAGCCGGGGCACAGACCTGAGAGTAATACACTCCCCACGAGTGTCAGTCTCCAGCTCCGCGTATAAGACCAAAAGCACCACCTGTCAGAACAGTCACTCTGCCTGTGAGGAGGCTGAGGGCGGAGAGGGGAGAGGAAATCCCTGCAACCATCACTTTAGGTCATGTCAGTGACAGAGGAGTGCGCCGCTCGGCTACACAGCTCCTCTACATGCTGTGCACACACGGTGGGGGGGGGAGATACCTGAACTGTGCTCGGACAGTGCACGATGATTCCTCTCTGCACTCGTCTCAGATCTTCTTCTGATCAGAGCCAGTAGCTGCTTCATTGACAGGATGGAGAATTAATTATGAGTTATTATGCAAAAATGCCATGTTTGATGGTTCCAGTGAGAATCTTCAGCTGAGAAACTCCAAAACTCAGCTGGTCGACCAATGATATCTCATTGTGAATCAATAAAAAAGCATTTGGTCGCCCAAACGTACGATAGTTATACCATTTGCACTATAATATTGCCCATTTTAAAATTTTAAGATCAGAAATGGCAAAATGTTCATGATCATTTTATCATTTAGTGACATTTTTATTTCGTTTATTATAATATGGGTTGTACATCTGTCTTTACGCTTATTTATGTATAAATTATAAAGGTTCTCCTCCAGCTCGTCGCTCTCGTCACTCGACAGATATTAAAGGTGAAGACACAAAGTCACTGGATGGAGATGAATTATGACACCACGTCTCTGCTTCGGTGGAGAAAAGTGTTTCCACATCCAACTGCATCATGTGTCAGGTGTTTTTTCCACAGTCACTTGATCACAGATCTGCTTAACATGAGCGGATGTACCACGTTTAAGCATCGAATCTTTACCGAAAATCTTTGTGCACATATTTGATTTCATGGATTCTCCTACGCTGATTTCTTTTAAAATACAATAATTCGGATCCTCTGGTACGATATTTTAAAATCTGGCAAAGCTGTGTCCCAAAAAAAACATGTTATCTCTAAATAGGACCTTTATTCTAAGGTTTTGCATTTATCAAAACAACTTCCACGACTTCTCATGCACTTTGAAATCACATCCAAGGACCCTCACTGTCTCTCTCTGCAGATCGAGAGTCAGAAGTGAAACTAACGAGACTGGAGCCCGGCAGGAGGCTTCGTCTGACACTAATAGAACCGTGAAGAATTAATTTGCACAAAGTGTGAGAGTGTGGAGCTGCAGCATAATGGTCCCTTTAAGAAATCATACCTTCATCATATCGGTTTTAAGTCGGTATCGTGTGGTGAGAAGAGAACACGCTGAGCTTTACGCTTATTTATTGAACCTAATGATAAACGATGACACGTTTCTTACTTGAGGCTTTTCTAAATAAAGGACAAGCTGTGCACGATTATTCACACACTATAAAAACTACGGTGGACCTGACATATATATATATATATATATATATGTATTGTTCAGTTTCTTTGTCAGTATGTGTTTATTATCTTAATGGAGACATATGAGGCTTTTTCAACGTTTCTTTCCACTCGTGTGTTGGTTAAGTCCATAAACCATCGTTACATCACAGTTAATTATTAATATGTATATGAGCAGATTATGACTCTTTTGCTTTTCTATCTCTGAGGGAACGTGTGGCTCATGTCTGGGCCACATCGTGGAACATCTGGATTATCAGAGAGGGGCCACAAGCCTTTCATTAAATGTCTTTATCTGTGGAATGTGTCACAATCGTAAATAAACACTTCCTCTACCTGTTTCAAAGTAAAAGCACTCCAGGGTTTCTGTTGACTGAATCAAGTTAAAGTCAAAATGATGAAGAGAGGAACTCAGTGGAAATCACGACTCTGAAATCGTGTTGTAATATCAAAGCACTGAAGTCTTGAATGGTGAATATCTGACTCCGGTTGAATAAATCAACTGAACCAAAGGTTTCACAGATCTAGAAGCTGCTTGTGATTCTATCCTGATTTCACTTTTGGATTAAAAGACAATTTAAGACTGTTCAGTGCAGAACGACAATTAGCAACAGATACAGAAACATTGAAATCTGCAATCTGACAATCAGAAAAACATTAGGGATTATAAGAATAGATTAAAGATCAGTGAGGAGTTCATTCTCTAGGATTAGGACCTTTAACATATTCAAGTGTAACATTCCCTCTTCACCAGCGTGTATCAAAGAGCAGCATCATGTACAGTATATATACAGTATTTACATTATGTATATGCATTATTCATGTGCAAATAACCATTACCACCAGTAACCTGCAGCAGCGTTGGGGAGCGATGATGCTCATCATATCTATTTCTGGACTTCGGGGCAGAATCAGCGTTCGCTGCTCGGTGGAGCTGGTCAGAGATGAGTCAGTTCACTGATCAACACCCCCCCCCCCCCCCCCCCCCCCCCGCCTCAGCCCTCTGGCACAGCTTGACACACACATACGCACCCTGGTGTCAATCTGTCACGAGCAAATGGGGTGAGGTGCAGGGAACGTGCGCTGCCAGCAGGGGCGAGTGGTGTCATCATCATCCTGACTGCCCGGGAGCCGCCGAGCACGACCACGTTAGATCGGGTTTAACCCCCGGACACGTCCATCTGGATTGAGTGTTATTTTAAGATGTCATTTTTAATAAAAGACTGTGTAAAGCACATTGATAATAATAATAAAATCTGTGTGAGAATACAGATACAATTATAATAATAGTTTAATTTCATGTTGATGCAACCACAGAGAGGAATCTTACTCCAATTTAAGTATTTCAATGATTCCTTATCAACTTTGTACACGGCTCATAAATCTATAATAAGGTATAAGATTGATTTTAAGATTCTTTCAACAGCTTTTAAAGTTTAGCGAGGTTATATTATAGTGTTTTAACTCCTTGTGATCCAAGCCCTGATCTAAAATCATCCAACCAACAAGTGCTTGCAAGTCAAATATCTGAATATACATACAAATACAAAAACTCAGTAAAAACACAAATATCTCAGGATGAAAATGAACCAAATACGTGGAGGATGCAGACAAAGACAACAAGTCCTGAGAGCTTTTGGTGATAAAGGCCGACTCTGGTGTTGATGTGCTGTAAACAATAATATGATTTCTAAACGTATTCATAAAGTCCCGCCTCCTGAACGATCTACCCAGAATCCACCACTTGCACCGAATGTTGACGGCCAGTTTCCTGTTGTCCTGAATATGTCTGAGTCACTCAATCTCCTGCAGTGTTCCTCATATGAGAACAAACTACAGGAAATTACTGTATGTCTGAAAACAGCTTTTGTATGTGTATGTACATGTTAGTGAATGTGTTTCCTGCTGTTGGAACTGAGCAGAATCAGGAATCTCCCTCCTTCTGAACGAGATCTTCATCCAAGGAAGGAATTGGAAAGAAACATTATTTTTCCATCGCCCTACAAAATCCTGAAATCCTCTTTCGCCGCACCATCGGAAATCTCTGCCGCTCGGAACAAGCCGCAGTAATTGCAAACTAATTCCTCTCGGTAGAACTGGAGCACTTGCGCTTTACAGCACGATGCAGATTAGTGTCTAAAGATCTTAGCGTGACCGATTTCATTTATTTTGAGCTGCCACGTTCCTGGAATCACTCTTCAAAAAACAAACCCTGATTGCTCTGCGTGTTGCCGCTCCACCTTTTATCAGCCGGGGCGTCAGAATGAACAGGGACATGGCAGCTACTGTACTGAAAGGCTGAGTCCACGCTCCCTGACTGCATCTGCACGCTCACATCAGCAGTTCACTTCACGTCCTCCTCTCTCATGTAGGAGCTGGTTTTTTAAATGGCCGAATCTACATCACGTATCTCAGGATCACTGTCAACACCACGCAGCTTGTAGGGACTTCTAATGAAGGAGCCTGAATAAGAAGAGGAGGAGGAGATGAAAGCCTCTTCTGAGAAGACCAATTAAAACATGTGTGTGTCTTTGAAAAGATGCTCTCGCCTTTCATCACGTTTGATTTATTAAAAGAAAACGTGTGCACGCTTTGCTTCTGGACTTCTTCTTCCTTTCAACCTCGGGCCAATTACGCAGTGTTTCTCCCGCTCGCTCCCTCGTCTCAACGCTCTCCACTGATACACGGAGTATTAAAGGGGTGATATGTTCCTCTCACAGGATCCTGATGGCCTGTGTGTTGAATGTGAGGTCTGTTCTGTGAGGAGTCTTATAGAAATAGATATCCGCTTTATGTATTTTTTAAAGTTCTGCTTGAGAGAAATTCTGATTTAATTTCTCTGTCTCTCTCTCTTTCGGTTTGATTGCCCGTGGGAATGCTTGAGTGACCTGATAAAACCAGATTCATTTCGGGCCACTTCCATCAGCTGTATCAAATTCCAGAAGCGCACGGTCCAGGTCTTTTGGAAAAGATTCAACGTTGTTTAATATCGGCTGCTCAGTCGGTCAGACGCACTCCGATCCGAGCTGAGGAGCAGCGCCGCCACAACCGCTCAAGGTGGAACGGTTCAGGATTTGTTCACTGACTCACTGGCCCATTGTCGCCTGTGGATAAGAAATAAAGAAAATACTGCTCATTCCACCCCCCCACCCCCCCCCCCCCCCCCCGCACCTCAGTCAGCTTCATTTCCTTCCTGATGTGTTTTTCCGTAGGGAGAATACGCTAAGTATCCTCGAGGAAATGTGAGCAGAGAGCATGGAGTCGATCCAGTTAAGCATGAGTGGTTACTCTCACTACTTTGCGGTGTGTGTCTGTGTGTGTGTCTGTGTGTGTGCGTGCGTGCAAAATAACGACACTGTTTCATCAGGGAAGTGGGAATGAAAACGAAAATAAAAAACTCACTCGAGGTCGTCAGAGGCACGTTAGATGAGGAAACACGTCAACGTCCGACGTGTTGCACGATAGCGATCATCTTGAGGGAGTCACAGGAATGTACAGCTGTGAATACAACGTTTGGACATGAGCAGCCCCCCCCCCCTCCCCCCCCCCACACACACACACACACACAGCTGCACGTACCCACTTTGTAAAGCGTGACGGACGTTGCACTGGTGTCACAGTCTGATTCTGAAGATAGGGGCCGTCACAAAAGTGCATGAAAACTTTATCAGGAGCTTTTTTTTTTCATCCAGATAAACTCACACAAACCACGAGGAAAACATTCAGTGAGGCACGGTGCAATTTAAAAAAAATTCTGGACTATTGATGTTTCTACAGCTTTATTCGTAATTAATTACCCTTTGTTGAAAAGGGAATTTAAATACAGGTTTTGCGTCTGTTATACAATTTATTTAGGTTCATTCATTAAAACACTTTTATATAATTTCTAGCACTAATTATAGAAAATAAAAGTAACAAACTAACAATTAATTATTCACTCATATTAGATTAGATTTTTTAGATTAGATTAGAATCAAGTTTATTGTCATTGCACAGTACAAGTACATATACAACGAAATGCAGTTTAGCATCAAAGCAGAAGTGCAATAAAAGGCAGTAAAAGTGCAGAGTATTGTGCATAGTGGAATATGTAAATAAATAGGAAGTACAGTTAGAGATATAAATGGAATATGAACAGTATTAAGAGGTAAGGTATGATATAAGAATGATGAATACACTATGAGCAAGATAAATATATAAATATGAATACACTATAGGTGGGATAATACAGTAGTAGAAAAAATAACTCTAGTGCAAATGTACATATGTTCAAATGTTCAAATCTGCAAATATAAGTTTATATATATAATATATATATATACTATAAGTGGTCTCTTGGCGATAACCTCAAACCTCAAGGTCAAGGTCAAGGTCAAGGTCTGATTCTCTTTGTTTGACTCTGGTGTAGATTTACTTGGACGAGTCGGGTCATTGTCCTGCTGAGCCTCCGCTGGCAGACAGACACCCTCTCAAACAAGTTGCACTATCTCTGGATTTTAATGAAGCGCCACATTTATTTACAGCAGCGGATTTTGCCCGGAGGTGGTTGAGGTGGAAAAGTGCATAAAGTACACAACTGTCACACCAGAGACCGGAGCAGACACCCACACTGTCGGGGGCTCGGGTTTTAGCAACAAAAGTGCTTTTGTTAAGGTGAAGAGGAGCTTGTGGTTTAGATTTAGTTAGATTAAGTTCCCTGTGAGATAATGTGGTGGCGCTAGTTGAAAGTCTTGTTGGTTTCATGCTCAACAATACACAGCAGTTCCCAAGGTGCTCTTCTGCAAACTGGTTTCACTGGCTTTGGTTTCCTGCGGTGGACAAGGAACTGTGATTTGTGTGTGGGTGACTCATGAACACAAATGTTTGTCCATCACCAATAATAAACCTTCAGCTGTTTGTACAAGCCACTGCATTGTGGCTTTGGATTCATCTCAGCCAGCCGCCCACTGCCAGACGTCTGTGTACATGAATGCAGATGATACCAAATGGTTCAATCCCCTTTTTCTCACCAGTGTAAATGTTATTTTGTATATTTTTGCAGCATCTACACATAAGAGGAGCACAAAATAACTGGAGGTAGAATTAGATGTATTTCCATGCAGCTTCCCTCAGTATTAACTTGTCCCAGGCCTTGTAGGCGGATGTGAAAAATGGAAAAACTCACTCAAAAAATAAATCCCTCACAAACACGGGGCTGAAAAATGAATTCAGCGATACACAACCATTTAGCATGTTGAACTAGATTTTAATCCTTCGTGCGGAGTTTACAAAACAGGCTCTTCCATTCGCCAGCAGAACACTTTAGCAAGATTAGAAGCGTCCCGCTAACAGCCTCGTGGTGAGCCAACTCTGCCTGTATTAATGTCGGTGCAGATTAGGCACAGCGGGGGGGGGCGGGGTGGGGGCACGCCGGGGGTCAGTGCTGGAAGCAGGTAATACGAGCCGACCTGCTACTGGCCCACAGCTGGTTCTACAGCGCGCTGCTGGTCCTGCTGATTAGATGAAGTAGCTCCGTTTATCCCGTCGACTCTCTCAACCCTGACCGGGCGGCTCGGGGGAGGAGGGGGGGGGGGGGGGGGGTGTTTACGCTTCTGCCAAAACACACACCGCAGTCAATGAAGCCTCCATGAAGACGTGACGGCAGACGGACCTCATCCCCGCCTCCAGGTGAAGACTCACACTGTCCAGTTCATCTCAGGATATATGCAACAGAGAGAGAGAGGGAGAGAGAGAGAGAGAGGGAGAGAGAGAGGGAGGGAGAGACAGGGAGGAAAAATTAGAATGAAAGGGAAGAGCAAGACACACACACAGAGAGAGAGAGAGAGAATAAATGACAAGGAGGCACAGTGTATGAGGTCGCTGCCGCCATTCTCCGCGCGTTGCCCCCGGGCCTGATGTTTCCGAAATGTTGCATTCAAACCAAACAGGGATAACTAATTGTGCATTTCAGATGCAAAGCCTGCCTACAGGGTGGCTTGGCAGGATCGTGTGTAAAAGGATTTATGTGTCTCCACAGAGAGAAGCCAAACGCATGTGCATGCCAAGCTGCATGCCTCTCCTCTGAGCCACACAGAGAAGCACGACAAAACAATCAGAACGAGGAGCATTATGTTCTCCTCTCAAAGGCAACGCTGGGTTTGATCAGAGGCTAAGTGCTGCCGCTGTGAGCCTCAACCTCGTGTTGAGCAATCTCTGTAATTCTCCTCAGACGCGGCCGAGGGAGCGAGGACGAGTCGGGGCCTCGTGCTGAGAGCGAGGGCCGAGCCTCCAACCCGTCCCCCCTCAGATGTGAGACCAGGATTCAACAGGGGGGGGGGGGGGGGGGGGGTGCACACGCCTCCAGAGCCGGTGGTGCAGGGGCGGCATGGTCCCACTGCATGCTGGGAGTGTGGTCACTGGTTGTGTTATTTAATTGTTTGACCCTTTTATCTTGGGCCATGTCCTGTCCATTAACATGACATGAGGCTGGGTTTATGAGCTGTACTGCAGCCGGCCACCAGGGGGCGATTGAGACGCTGTGGCCTCACTTTTGGAGAGCCATTTTTTATTGGTGCTCCTCCTTCATGAGGCCATTTTGCAAATCTATAGCCGTTTTTGCTTCATATTGTTGGTCAAGTTGTATTTTAACCAGTCTCAATAAAGCAATATAATATACCCCCCCCCCCCCCCATGTTGGCCTGTAGTCACTAGTTGTGTTTGCTGCAAAATTAGGAGCTAAAAAATGATATAGCAGCGATTAAAACCAAGCAAAAATGGAACAATCTATTTTCCCTTTTGACTGAACTTAACCATGCTAACTAGTTAATGCAATGTCACAGGAATAAGTTGAGAGTATTTCCTAAAAATGTAAAACTACTCAGACAGAAGGTGACACAAGAACCTTTTCTACGAACAACTCAGATCTATATTTGTTCTCGTTAATAAGTGACGGCAGCGTGGACACATAAGGTCAAACTCTTCAGGTAGTGACACGGCAGAATCCCCTAATGAGGGAAGAATTGAAGACCTATCTGCAGGTTTTGGCAAAATCGGTGCTGAGAGTCGTAGGTTCATCGATTAGAAATGGACACGTATTGATTTAAAGGCTAGAAAACCCCTCTACCGCTCAGATGCAGATACACTGTGTGTAGTATGGACGTGCAGGGCGTTTACTTAAAGCCACGTTAGAGCAAAGCTATTGTTAAAATTCCATGAGCAGATCTCGAGCTGGAGAGAAATGCTGAGTTGTCTTCGACCGCTCGAAGCTGCAGCGCAGAGGAAGAGGATGAAAGATCTTTTGATATTTAAAAAGAAGAACTTCAATGTTTGAGCATCTGCAGAATAAAAAAAATTGAAAAAACCTGCATTTCGACCCCAGTGGGAATTGGTTAATGTATTCCCTTTGAAGGCTGCTTACATTTCCAATTTGTGCCGACGTTTTCTTTTTTACATACGAGCCTGTATCATGAACGCATCATCGTGCAGATTGAACGCACAGCGACCTGCTCAGCACGCGAGATGACATCGAAGACGACTCGAGGCCAAGGATGGAGCGCGTGAGCGTGAGCATAATACAAGCTAAAAATATCTGCAGTGCAGGTAAAGAGATGGAATTAAGAGCATAATGTATGAAAAGCAGATGGTGCACTTGTCTTCAGGGCTGATATCCAAGACAGGACTGATCCAGTGTCAGATCCGTACGGAGAACCGGTGCTTAGTGAGGTAAATAACAGGTATAATATGTGACTTACGTTCATATCTGACCTGCTTCGTGCAGTTTGAATAAACTCTGCTTCATGTCAGCTGGTGTGGTTAATTGTAAAAAGCATGAAAACACACACACATGCAGAGTGAAGGAGGATCTGTGGGCTCAGCTAACTCAGTTAGCCTGAAACAGCCGAGGGTCAAACACTGTGTAATGAATGGAGCTGGTGCTGCCATCATTTATTTAACATGGTTCAAGGGTCAAGAAACTGCTCAGATGATCAGCTTAGCTTCTCTCTGGAGATATATACTGTATATATAAGTATTTCATTGATTTTGGGAACAACAGAATGATTCTGATATTTGCTAATTTCAATCTTGAGCAACTGCTTTTCTACTTCATACGTATCTTGTTAATTTGATATAATGAGCTATAGCGATTCTTTGAAAGCACAAATACTGGAAAAAATGAACACTTAAACATGCATTAGATACATTATGAAGATGAACAAATACCTAAAATGGCAGAAACCACATTTGAGAGACATTTACTTGACCACCAGGGGGCGATGAGACGCGTTGGCTTCACTTTTGACATAATTATTTGCTTTAGCCAATCTGTATTTGATGGCTAGCGATGTATCTTCAGTACGATCTGTTTTTAAAACTGAACAACACTAAATGACACAATCTCGTTTTGAAGTTCCTTTTATATAAATCTTTTGATGTTGTGTGAATATTCAAGGGAACTTCACTTCTCTCGATAAAAGAGGGAACTGATTTGAAATGGTGTCGCCCGCTGTGAGTCGACAATCATCACGACCGGGCTAATGAATGATACCGAGCCACGCGTGTGCACACGAGCTGTCACAGAAGGAAGACATGTCTAAAAAGGAGCTTCTGAACACCTGACAAGTCTCACACCAAACTTTGTCCGTCACTCGCTTCCTTCCCGGCAGCTCAAACTTTTTAATTCTTCCAGTTCTCTCTCTCCTCGTGTGAATTGTTGTTGGTTTTTCTTTCACTTTTTGTTCTGTGATAACTCACAAAGTTTTATAGAGGGGACGCAGGAGATCATGAGGTGATCACAAATATTCTTTGGTCCATTTCTGTGTTCTATTACCGTCCCTTCAAAAACACCCTCCGTCCCATTTGTCCGTGGTCGGGAGTTATTTCATAGTGGCCTAGTGTAAGATGAGGCGGGGGGGGGGGGGGGGGGGGGGGGGTTTGCTCATGTGTGAATGCACCTCAGACACAAAGACGCAATTCAGGGGCTTTTTTTTTTTTTTTTTTTTTTCTTAAACCGCCCATAAACAACGGTGGAGGGCCAAAGATGCTTACAGAGGCAGTAAGTGGAGTCGCAGTAAAGCGCCAAGTGTTGCTGGAGGAGGCAGCGGTCCATTCAGGAGGGTCCCGGGCTTTATGTTGATTCATTACTCTATTAGGCCTCGTGACAGCGATAAGGACCAGCATGTTTCAAAGTGATGGCTGACCTCTGTAGTTTTACCCATCCCACCGGCAGCACGCCCACAGCGGACAGCGTTTTTCAGACGCACACACCAACGCACACACCCACACATGCATTCGTGCAAGAAAACGGTCAAAGAGGAGACATGGGTAGAGAGACACACAAGGAAGCACACAAACATGAAGCACATCACAAATACAAGATTTGTCTGGGCCAGTATTTCCATGTCAAACAGCTTCCAGAGATAAGTTTCAGCAGGAAACGATTAAAGGAAACAGAATGACTTCCTGGTTTCAGGGTTGTGTGTTTTGTCTGTGGTTGTGTTGTCTCCTCTCGGGCCGTGACCCTCGGCTCAGTCTCCTCCCGCCAATCTTCCTCCGCACCTTTTAGTCGTTTCACAGTCAACTCCACATCCGACCCCGGTTTCTCACAGACTGGCCTCTGATGCTCTGCCAGAGTTTTGTTTCATCTCAGGGATCAAATGCTTCAGATAAACCGGTGTTTCACTGTAGATATTCTCACATTGTACATTTTGTTTCTTGTTTTTACACTGTAGATATTAGTTTTCTATATGTTTTTCCATCTCTTTACACTTGAGTATTGCCCGTCACTTATTTTGATGCCTATTTTTGACTCTTGCTGCTGTAATATTGCAAATTTCCCCATTGTCAGACTAATAAAGAATAATTTTGTCTTATCAAACTGAAGGTACTTTAATTTATTTGACATTTCTGTTGCAGTATTGTGTGTGCTGCTACTGGAGTTGCCCCTCATAGCTTGACAATATATATATAACTCAGCTTTCACAAGGTAATTATTAAATAACACACTCATTGGTATTTCCACGAGGTTAAACCTAAAATCTTGTGTTAAAACTCAGGTTGTGTTTCTCTAATCCTGTCATTAAACCTTCTTCATCGATAAAATATATATTATATCACAAGCATACTCCCAAACTGTCTGTGGCTACTGGAGAGGAGTGAGAAGTTCTTAAAAGTTTGGCTGGATGATTTTGACCCCTAAAATAATTCAAATTTAAACAACTGTCGCTTGTTTCCAACACACGTCACCAAAGTGCAGATTTTTCCTCGTGCTGCTGCGACAGTAATAATGAAGAACTCACTCAATCAAGAACTTATCTTCTCGCCTCTGAAGGGAATCAAACAAAGGGAAACAACATTCCTGCATCCGGGGGGGGGGGGGGGGGGGGGGCATCCCCTCATTGGCCTGGGGTTAGTAGTGAACAGTTGTCATGTTGGTGGGCAGATTTCAACTCTGACTAAACCAGGACAGCTGCATCTTCTCACCTCAATCCTGATTTATTTATGTCATGGTCATCATCCCTCTCTCCTCCCTTCTCCCTCTGTGGTGCAGCCACCAAACTGAATCTGAAATTCTGGAATGGATCGATGCAGCATTTGTTTCATAACAGAACAAAAAAATAAAAACTGACAGGATGAGTATTACTCTTTTAAAGTAATCTGCAATAACAGAATCAGCTGCATTTCCTGGAGTTAAAAGGTGTTAAAGAGCATTTGGATGCAGATGCCACTGCAGCAGCTGTTCTGGGGTCTGTCTCCGCTGGCCCCACACCACTTGATGGATCGACTCTCTAACCACCGAACATCACTCTATTCCTGCTGGACCCCTTTAAAGCATTTTCATATAAAACTAATTGGATGATTATGCCACACTTTACAATCTACAGCATGTTTACATAACGTTAGATAATTACCCCTCTCTAAAAGTCTATTGAGTTTGTGTTAATATGTGGTAAATTGTTTGTGTTATTGATTCACTCGTGCGCGGGAATCATTATTTGACTCTCCAATTATTAAGTTACAGCTTGAATATTCTGGAGTTATATTCTGTGCAGTTGTTTCCTTGTGTCCTGGAATAAAAATACATATATTTACATTATGACCCCCACAAAGGAGGTTATGTTTTCACCCCCGTGTGTGTGTTTGTTTATTTGTTGGTTGGTTTTATTTTCAGCAGGATGATGGAAAGAAAACACAGAACAGATTTTTCCATGAAATTTGGTGGACGGATGGGACATGGGCCCGAAAATAAGAACCAATTTGATTTTGGCACAGATTTGAACAAACCAGCTTGTTGACGCTTTCTTAAACATTATGAGAAAGGGCGGGTTATGACATTTCCTCTTATTTCTCCTGGAGTTATTATATAGAAAAGGAGAAGGAGGATTTAATTGTGGTTTAATGGGGGCGTAAGCTTTTTCAGCCGCTGCACGGTGACACATAGAGCTACAGTCCTAGAAGTACCACCAATGTGTGAAGCTGAGATAGAGTGGATTCAGTCAAGAAGCAACAATGTTTATTTATCACCCATAGTTTTGGAACTGTGTCCCAATGAACATCATGGACTTGGTGCAGAATTAAATCCTACTAATATCTTTGAACAGTGGAAATTTGCTGCATAAAAATATGTATTTTACATTTTTATGACAAATAGAAGGAAGAACCTGAAAGAACAACCAACATGTGGCTGAGATCACGAGGATTCATCGGGATGGAAGCAGTTGTGAGTAACTTGGACACATTTGGTTTGTGGTTTTGGTTTTATGATCCTGACCGAGAGGAAACCTGATCCTGTTTACGACTTCCTGCTTCCACCTCCAGCTCTTGTTGTTTACGCGGCTCGTGCTGGCGCTGGATCTCCGACTGTCGGACCACATCTGTGTCTGTGTGTGACGATCTGACAGCTCTGTCCTGCCTCGACCTCAGCCCATGACAAGTCTGTCGAATCTGAAGGGGTCTGGATCCGATTTGAGCCAGATTAACACGTGGAATTAAAGCGTGAATTGCGTGTGCGCGGTCTGGAATTACATTTGTCTCTGTCTGGTGAGGAAACAACACAGACAACATGGCGTGTTGGTGCCAGCAGCCATCGCTCTGTCTCTGCGTATCGAGGGTGCACGACGCGAGAACCCAGACAATCCACTGTGACAGGCATGCGACCCGGAGAACTGCATGGAAAAGTGCATGAAGCCCCTGATCAGATCTGCTCAGGGAAATAATGTGACATACATTTCACTGCAGGCGTCGTCAGATTCACTATATGCACCATATATGTGATTTATGAAAATGAATTCCTTTTTTAAATTAAATTAAACCGTGGACAGACATAGCTACGACTTGTTGACTCCAGGTGCTACCGGCCAAATCTTTTTTCATTCCACTCGTCACTCTGGGTGTCGTGATATGATATGAACGATAGGCTAGTGTCCTTTTAGGCTATAATAAGATTATTAGTTAATATTATGACTTCCACACCCGGACTCGCCTTGAATAACCTCAAAGACGCTTTATACATCCAAGTTATAATTATTATTTACATTAGATCTGGTTCCCTGGGCTGGAGACAGAGATATTCACAGAGACGTCATGGACGCCTGCACTGGGGACGCAGCCAGAGGACATTATGTCCGTCTTCCACAGCTCACGTTTCATCCAGGGCTGAATTTCTTGAGAGGCGAAGCTCTGAGATAAACAACCTCGTCTTCCTCACACAGCGTCCGAGAGGAAACAGAGGAAACAGCGAACTACAGAGCAACCTGAGAAAAATGTGCGATAGAAAAGAATCCAAAGACAAAGCCATTGAGTCATCAGATTGGTAAACTCCTGGTGTGAATGGATATAAGTGCATAATTTGCCATGTCACTAAGCATTTCTCCTCAGAAGTCGCCAGGATGACGAATCGACCACCACTGAAAGCATAGAAATGAGAAATTATTCAAATGTAAAAACTGTTTCCTGGGTTGCTAGGCGGGTTCCTGGAGAAGTTGGTGTTTGAACTTCCTGCTTTTTTGCAAAGAGGACAAACTGTGGCTGTGGCTTTCAAACTGATCCAGAGACAGGGACAGGGAGTCAGGTCTTGGGCACCGTGCCAAAGCACTTAGTAAAAGACATGACAGTCACACAAGAGGAGGTGCTATCTGGTATAAAGGACATAATATGTAAATAAATGTCTACTGTACATACGTGTGTGTGTGTGTGTGTGTGTGTGTGTGTGTGTGTGTGTGTGTGTCTCTGAGTGTGTGTGTGTGTGTGTGTGTGTGTGTGTGTGTGTGTGTCTCTGAGTGTGTGTTTGTGTGTGTGCACAGTAGACTGAGTTCCTCTGAGTTTCAGCTGAAGCAGACGTGGTGTTCTAAGATACTCCCCGAGCTCCGGCAATTAATGATGACCGTTTAAATTTTGATACCCCGGCCTTTCCTGAGTTAAGGAAGTCGCCTCTCTAATAGACGCCACATGATATAAGTGCTGCAAACCCGGGCAACGATACCAGAAATCAATCCCCACCAGTACGTCCCTTTTTGACAAATACGCTTCTCTCTCCAGCCACGTAGAGCTAATGGCCTCCAAAGTATTTCTGTCAAAGACACGGGCTCCTATTAATTATTCAGTCACCTGTGCTCCTTCGCCACGGCGCCTCCTTACAATATTTACGGTGCAGCGAGAGGCTTCCCTCCCACCGGCTCCCTGTCCCCCAAGTCATAGCAAGCTGCTGGAGCACGAGGCCACGACTCCCGGCTGCTCCACTTCCTACTGGGAGAGGTGGACAGACAAGAGGAGCAGGCGGCTCCCAGTGCTCGTCCAGGAGCTCTGCACGAGTGTAAACTAGACTGAAGGCTGATGGAGGGTTTGCTTTGTGTTTCAGTCATTAATGAGGGAGGTAGAGTTTCCTCAGCGCTCTGTGATGGAGGGAGAGAGTCGTCTGTGTCTGTGTGCACTCAGCCGAAAGGTGAAATGATGCTGAATGCAGTGGATAACCACGTGTGCACGATGCTAATGTACCGTGAATTATTACATTTTTTGATTAATAGCCGAAACCGTGGAGCCACGGATAAACAAAGAGCACAGTGAATCCAGCTGTTACCAGACAACCACTGGCCACCAGCTCTCATACCAGTTAAATCCCCCTTTTGCACCCACAGAAGAGGGGTGGGCTTGGGAGAGGGAGGGGAGGGAGGGCGGGATGCTGCATTCAAGTGAACGTGGGAAAAGTGGGAGGAATGAGTTTCAAGTAAAAGAGCCTGCTTAAAGGGAAGAGGAACATTTGAAGAATCGGACACTGTTTACTCGAACTGTATTTCATGTGTGCTCTGTGGATGTAATGGGAAATTCCACTGATCAATGTTTTACCACTGGGATGAATGTCTTACTCCTGTTTTGACTGTTTTCTGTGCCCTTGGCGGATGCAACTGCAAAGTTCATGTCCTTACTGGGTCATTTCTCCTCATGATGACTTTTATCTGGGTGTTTCCTCATTCTGGTGCATACCAGACTTAACTTGTTCATTTTAGTTCCTCTTTTATTACCTCCATCGACACAGTGGTGAGTGGATAATGAGTTTTAATTTGTCTGTGAACTATCACGTTAATAACTGCACGGCTGAATCCTCGTGTTATCGTCCTCGAGGCGTTTGCACAACAGGCACATTTCTGTTGTGTGCGACTTATTGAAAAGTTTTAATTTTTTTTACCAACCTTCTCTGAAAAAAGAAAATATATTGACTTCAAGAAGTATATTTCACAAACAGCCACTATCATCTGCCGTTTGATCTTAAGGTTTCCTGATTATGTATCAATATAAATTATTCTTATTCGGTGGAATATTACAAGTCTAAATTGTGTTTCATGTCTTCAAACAAGCGTTCACTTTTTTTACATTATTTCATATTTTCTTGAAATTTCAGGGGAAATTAAATCAACTTAATCTTCAAAATCTCCTAAACTGAGATAAGTCATATTGATTTCAATGTTTTAGTTGTATCTTTAAATTGTACGAGCACCGTGTTGTTGTTGTTTTTTAATGGAGGCCGAACTTGTTCATATCTTCGTGCAATTCAGAATATGTACGCAGGTCAGATATAGTAACTGCCATTTATTGTAATAACTCTCCTCTCAGAATTTAATCAAATGTTCCAGCATATGTGTCAAAAAATAGCAATAATCAGGAAAAGGACTTTAATATCAGTAATTACACAGGCTCCTACTGAGCAAATTTTAATTAGCCTGCAACACTGTGTGTGTGTGTGTGTGTGTGTGTGTGTGTGTGTGTGTGTGTGTGGGGCCTAGATATTACTCATGCTGTGGGGACCTACATACGTTTAGTCACTTACGAGGACCTTGCTTCATCACGAGGACAAAAATACTTACTATATGTTTCTATGTTGAAATAACATGAAAATGCCACCTTATATATATTCTTTAAATATCTCGTTACACAGAAAACACCTTGATATTCCAGAAAAAATATATCAATATATAATATTTAGTTCATTAGAGTAGTATTTAGTTAATTATGTTTATTAGTCTATTAACAGTGTAAGATGGTGGCATAAGTATCTGGAATATTTTGGCCTGCAAATTTGCTCTTTCACGAAAAACATGAGCGTGTGTGTCTTCGTGTTTGTTGTGTGTGTGTGTGTTGAGGGGGGGGGGGGGGGGATATTATATTTCCCCGCACATCCCGCAAACGCACCACGAGCGTCGGTCTGTGTCACGTGAGATGCTCCGCTAAGAATGCGGTGACGTTGTGGAGTTCCGTCAGAGGAGCGGTGTCTGACAGCCAGTCTGCCCGGGACCAACAGCTGCATTCCCCGGCTGAGACGAAGCGTCGGTCCGGGGCGGAGCGGAGGAGCAGAGGAAACAAAAGACGGGTGGAAGGTGCAGAGACGAGCCGCTGGGTTTTTGGGTTTTCCCCCTGCAGGACTGTGGCAGTGATCGGACTCATTGATGCGCGAGGATTTTATGTTTTTGATTTTGTGTTTTTCCTCCATCTCCTCCTGCACATCAGCCCTCCGAGCAGCGGGGAGGAGCAGCCCCCTCTCCCGCTGCTCCCGCATCCCTCCAGCGGACCGGGCTCACGGATACACGCGCATGGATGCTGCGGTGTTTCTCTCTCTCTCTCTCTCCCTCTGTCCTCCGTGGAAAGCAACTTAAACCCGGGGGGACACAAGAGTGAAGCGGCGGAGGGGGAAGCAAGAAACATAAAGATCGACTAAGTAGAACCGGGAGAGGAGGGTCCCCTGCCCGGAGGAGGACAGGCTCTAACCCCGCAGGTTTGTGGAGCCCGCGGGGGATGAGGACGCATCCCGGTGTGATTAGGGGGACAGGGGCGAGGCGGGGGGGCGGATTAAGCGCTTGAAACCCGGGTTTGTTTCCGAGCCTCGGAGGGTCGGTGATGGCGGGTGGCGGCACCAGGGTTCAGCCACTCCATCAGCCGACCGCAGCCCCGTCAGCAGCCGCAGCAGCAGCAGCAGCATGAGGAGGAGGAGGTACACAGCCCCGCACGTCTCATCAGTCCCCCACACCCTCATTATTCATTTAGCCTTCCCCGCCCTCGTCTCCACTCCATTACATCTCCCACTGCCATCCATCCATCCATCAACCCCACAACCCCCCCACCCCCCACATCCATGCTCCCCCCCCCCCCTTGCATCTTGCATCTCCTCCCCATCACCAGGCACCTTGTGGTCCAAGTGGCTCCTCGAGGTGACACAGGGGCCCCTCAGGCAGATGTTCCACACACCTTGATTTCACTCAACCTCTAAAGAGGTTGAGTGAAACATCTGTCATCCTCCTATGACAGATACCTGAATACAGTCCAATCTGTATTAGATCCCACAGAGTCAGGTTTAGGGATCCCCTTCACTTGGAGCTGTCACAGGGCGAGGCCATCGATTGGGGTTCAATTAACCGGGCCTTCTTCTTATCTACTCCATCACGTACAGCTGCCTGAGCCACTTGCCCCCCCCCCCCCCCCCTGCATGCTTAGGGATATCTGTTAACTGCTGAGATGGACATTTAAAAAAGAAAATCAGCTAAGCTCACCATCTGGGTGTTCGCCCTGCCCACCAGACTATGAAACTTTAATAGGGTCTAATTTTCAAACCACCTCATAATTTATTGCTGTGGCATCTGAACAGACGTTGAGAGCGGATGCAGGGAGGAGGGAGAATGTACAGCCCGGGCGCTATTAACGAAGTAAAACAGAAACAATGCTTTGAATTACATTCACTGGTTAAAAGTTGTCTGCTGCATTATGAGGGGGGGGGGGGAAATAACTGTCGCGTAATATTTGATACAGCTGCAGTCGCTCGGAGCGGCCGACGCTTTATTTCCCTGTTGTCTCCTGTGTGTTCAGGTGGAGTTTCAAAAGGCTGCTCAATCATTTGCTACCGAACAAATGGAATCAAAGGTTGCACCCAGTGTCCATATCATATCGTATGGCTTTGAATTACAGGGATAGTTCCAATCAAAATATATAAAAATATTTTGAATTGCGAAGTTTTGATATTGATCTGCGAGGTACATGTCAAGGTACATTTATTACAATTCTACTAATTGAGCAATTGCTTAGTCTTTACAATGACATGAACAACACGAAAATCATCAAATTGCTGGTTTTGTTGGTCAAGATGTCAAAGATATAAAATTTTACATCGCATGAGACAAAGAAAATACTTATCGATCAGTTTAGAGGACTGATAATCAGTGAATAATTTCAGCTTTAAGATATTTAATGAGAACCGCCCTGGAGGACAGATAGTTCCCGGACTTGCTTCTACCACAATAAACCTCCTCCCTTCTTTGTATAAGGGTGGGGGCAGCACCTCCCAGAGACAGTTTCATCGCGGGTAAATAAAACCAAACTGTCTCCACTGCCAGGCACCACCTGTGCTTGTATTTGGGAGTTTGGGTAGACTAACCCTTCAAGGTTCAGATATGGTCATGTTGTGTAATTGGGAGGGATGGCTCCAGTGGCCTGGCCCAGATCAGATCAGCCTAGAGTGATGAAGAGTGGAAAAACAGCTGTCATCCAGTCTCACTCATCTGCTCTGAAGCACTTAGCAAGAATGCAACCACCAGATATCACTGTTCCTATCCCACTAGACCTATCCCAGTGGTCCTATCCCTATTTAGTCACTTATATACCAAATATGGTCACTTTACTCAAAAACCCCAAAAGACTGTTTCTCACAGTGAGTTTGTTTAAGTGAAACCTCGACACACTGTGGATTGTCCACAAGAGCAAAGACACTTATTTTGTGGAGCGATGTGTTTCTGTGAAATTTCCAAATGTCATGTTTTCAATAATTTAAACACCACCAATTGCACCGAGTTCCATTTGTATATGATTTGTGGCATGAATTTAAAAGCGAGATCTTTCAAAGCTTCAGCGGATGAAACCATCTGCATCACTCAACTTAGCACAGGAGGAGAAGAGAGAGCAGGTACAATGGATTTAGGTTCATTATTAAAAGAAATCTGAATAAAAAATAGGACCATTATTCAAAATTGAATCTCTCATACCAGTAAATTTCTAACCTTGGATAATTATTTTGTGTATGTATATTCTTATGGATATATGTATGCATGTATATATATCATTTAACAATGTAGTTCCAAACATGTGAGCTGACTAAACTAATCGAACCACGCTACACGTAATGGATAGGGGTTCAAAACCGGTTAAAACAGAAGACACGAAGTTACAGACAAAAAGATAGCGTAAACATAGCTAACTTTATGGATAAGAGGTTAGAATGATAGCAAAGTTATTAATGAACAGTTTCTTCTATACGTAAATCATAAATTAAAGTAAAGCGTAAACAGTTGAAGTAGATGAAGTTACCCAGTTTACCGTCGTCAGAACACCCAAGTGACCCACTGGAGATATCGGGATGAAGAAGGTCACTAGCATACTCTGGTGCCAGACCATGCACGGCTCCATGAGTCAAAACAAGGACCTTAAAGTGGATCCTAAACCTGATGGGAGGTCAATGCAAAGAGGATAGAATTGGTGTGATGTGAGTCGTCCGGCTTCACCTGGTCAACGATCTATCAGAAGGAGTTTGAATCGATTGAAGACGGTTGACAGACGACTTATTGAGGGGGGCTACTCTGTCTGAGGTCGAAATTAGAACTTCAGTCTTGTCTGTATTAAGTTGTAAAAGGTAGTTAGACATCCAGTCGTCAATGGCAATCCGACAGTTGTTTATCAGGCTGCCAAGACACATAGAGCTGAATATCATCGGCGTAACAGTGACAGGAATATATCTGTGAAATTGCTAATGATAAGACCTTAAGGGAACATATATATAATACAAATAAATAGAGGACCCAAGACAG
Source organism: Pleuronectes platessa (assembly GCF_947347685.1). Classification (NCBI taxonomy): domain Eukaryota; kingdom Metazoa; phylum Chordata; class Actinopteri; order Pleuronectiformes; family Pleuronectidae; genus Pleuronectes; species Pleuronectes platessa. The sequence continues at coordinate 25,418,758 of NC_070634.1, forward strand.
AACCCTGGGGCACACCACAGGAAAGAGCAGCAGTTTCAGACATGTATGGACCAAGTGACACAGAAAGCTTCCTATTAGAGATAGGAGGATCCAGTGCAGGGTGCTGCCCCCCCCCCCACCCACACACACACACACACACACCCCACCCCACTGCCTAAGCCTTTCAATCATGATCCTGTGATCCAACGTGTCAAAAGCTGCACTGAGATCGAGCAGCACCAACACGGAGCATTCACCTTTATCAGCAGATATCATAATGTCATTGGTGACTCTGAGAAGTGCAGCTTCAGTTGAATGCTTCTGGCGGAAACTCGATTGGAACTTTTTTAAGTTGTCAGGAAGCTGGGCAAAACTTTTTCCAAGATTTTATAAATAACTGGCAGACTTTGTGACAATTAAGAAAAGCGGCAGGAGATGTCATCGACATAAATATTAAAATCACTGACCAGGATAAAATGAATCACTGAATTCTGATATAAAATAACTGTTAAAACCAAGGGGGGACGTTAAATTGAAATTCAATAAAATGGATTAGAAAAACCAACTTTGGTTCACTGCGGTTCAAAAGAGTAGAAAGCTGCAGTTCCCACTGCCCGACAATGGAAACACTTCTTAAAAACCACAGCGAGTTCTCCCCCCCGGCCCGAGGACCTCGGAGTGCAGATAAAAGTTCAGTCAGGCAGGCACAGTTCAATTTAAGGGCCGTAGTCGTCGTTGTCTTGAACAATACAACATTAGTAAAACATTACATTTGCCCAGGAATATGAAAACTTGAATCCTCAAGTCAGTAAATAAGAATGTGGACGACCAGCTGGTCAAATAACTTGCAGTCAGTCAGATGGAGAGAGAGGGAAAGTTGAGGAGAGGGTTGACAGCATCCTCCACTTATTTTTCCTTTCGCCGCAGTCAGACGGTAAACAACGGTCAGTAAATGAGAGGTTATCATGGAGTCGTGCGGCCGAACAGGGTCGATGAAAGTGAAGAGTGCGTGGAGGGTTTAAGACCAGACCACAGCAGCACTGAGGGGAGAGCTGTGGCCTCCTCACTGTCAAGTGTTCGCTCTGAACGGAGACCTCATTGTTTTCGATTGTTCTTTTACATATGAGATAATGAGTTTGCTCTCATTACAACGCGTCAGACAAACACACCAAACCAGTTGAAGGTTGTGAATGCTCCTTTTCAACAGGTGCTTGTTCCTTTGGATTACAAACAGAATTCCGCTAGAACAAATTGAAAACGTTGGTGAGAACTGATATCTTAAACAGAAGATATTGTGATGGAAATCTGGAGATACAAGAGGTTGGAAACAACAAAGTTATCCATGTGTATTTAATAAGAGGCTTTCTGCAGAAAGGATCAACACAGGGAGTCACAAGGATCTCAGAGTGAAGATGAAGAACAGTCAGATGCACAGATCTTATATAGCAGGCTTTAGGGCTGTCTCTCTGAACCAATCCAGACTGGTGGGGGAAGGAGAGGAATCTAAATATTAAGAGCTGATTCACATGTGTTTCCTAAGGTGATAAGAAGACATACACTCCTTCCTGTGATGGGTAATTCAGTCGCTCAAGGCTCTGGCAGTTATCTTGTCATAAACAGTTCAGACCATAAAACAGCTCAGGTCATTAGACAGGGATGCATAAGGTTACTCTCCAACTACAAAATAGGTTTCAACCATACTTAGTACATTTTTCCAATACAATACATATATATGTATATATGTTGTTCTTTATTCTGTCATTGCGGAAAGCCCCCTAAAGTTAGGAATGAAACAAGTTAATTGAGCCAAGTCCCGGGCTGTCCAAAACGACACACTCACACACACACACACACACACACACACACACACACACACACAAACACACACACACACACACACACACACACACACACATACACATACACACATACTGGCAGAGAGCAAGATAAAACCATTGAGGGATATGACATTTTTTTCTTTGGCAGTAGAGGTGGAGCAGTTTACTGTTCTATTCAAAATAAAGTTCCTTCCTGGTTCTATTGAGGTGGCGGCAGGACGTCCTAGACATTGTTTAACCAGGAACCGATGAAATCCAAACTGTCTCCGCCCCCCGACACCAGTGTCACTTAAATATGCAGCAAGGCTATATTATAATTTTTTTTTAATTGTGACTCAATGAAAAAGCCGTCAGATGTTTTGTCCCCGCCCCCTTTGACCTGGTAATTATATCAACAAAGCCTCTGTATGTAGCAAATGGAAGCTGTCATTTCTCCTGAGGGAAATCTGTCACTATCACAAAGTGCACGTTTCACTGAATGAAGGCAGCACCCTCATTGACACCGGGGATATTTGTTGTGCGTGTATTAAACACTTTGCGGAGTCATAAACAGACCAGGGCCGGTTGTGTAGGCATGGAGACACAACGCTACCTGTGTGGAACGATGTGTCCACCTCGCCGCCGTCCAAAGTCTCTTTCTCTTCTCATCCTGTTGTGTTTCCTCCCTCTGGGCTCCGAGCAGATGTAATGTATGCCTGGTATTTCACCGCTGTGTCACTCTCCCAGCGTTCGTTCTAATTATTGACCGCTGCAGAATTGCCGGGGCTTTAATTAGTGCTTGTGTAACTAATTGGCTCGCACAGAAGTGACATTGATGGGAGGCAAGGAAATTAATTAATGAGGAGAGGCATTGGCAGATTCAACGGATCTGCTAAAAAGTAAAGATGGATGCCTGGTCTCTCGGTGGAGCCGGCGTTTGCATCAACAAGAAAACAAAGTCGCACACTCGACCACTCGCCGTTGTCGACATGCGTGTGTGCGTGTGGGCGGGTGGATGGTTGTGTGTGGGCATCCGTCACGTGTGTGTGTTTCTCCGTGTACATTTGTATTCATGTGTATACGCAGCCCTCTGTGTGTGTGTCCACTTCATCAGAGCTCAGATGTAACTAGATGTTCATTCAGTTGACAGGAGAAATCTCTCAAGCACTGGATATGCTTGGATGTAAAGTATGTTAACCTTTAAAACAAAGCCGGCCCTGGCCCCTCTCATTCTCCTGTAATTGCTTGCGCCGGGGAAGCTCACTCGCCTGAAAAGGTTATCGTGTTCCCTGCCGGTTGTCGTGACGAATGAGCAAACATAACAGGAAATGAAAATTGGAAGTTTAGAAAAAATCCCGCCGCACGCTGAGTTGACGTGTAGCATTTGCACAAAGTAACGCTCCGTTGTTCGCTGTCCTCAAATGATTACAACGCAAAGCAGACGAATAAACAAAATGGCAACGCAGGCAGACCATAAATTAATACACTCACGAAAAGGAAAGATGGATTCCAGATTCTCACACTGCTGCTGCATTAATATTCAATAGAGTCTACCTGCAAGTTTCTGCTGGCTTATTCTGTTTTCTCTGGTGACGTGTGTGAAAGCTAGTTATGCACAGCGCCGATGATGTGTGTATCTAGTGTGGATGTAATTATGTGTCGAGGGCACACGCACCTTTTGTGAGTCTACGCACACAATTAGTGATTATGTGTGCGGTGTGTTTGGTGTGTATATCATTAAGTCGGGTCTGCATTAGATTTATGGTTATTGTGTGTTTTCTAGGCGGCACAGAAATGATTATGTGCGCAGTATTTGCTGTGCATGTGATTATGTGCAGTGCACAGTAAATTCTGTGCTTGTGCAAACGGATCGTTGGTGAGTTGAAGAATCAATGTGTGCTTACATGATCGCCTTTGTGCCTCCCTCTGTGGATAAGTCCCTGAGGGCAGAAGATGCAATCTTACAGATCACATTTTGTCAGCGCTGTTGCAGCCGTGCATGTGTTTTGTTTGCATTCGTACGTTTATGTGCATGTTTCCTTGTTTGTGCTGGATAGAAGATGGAGCAGCCTGGGTGGTAACAGCTAGACAGTAGGCAGCGTAGATAAGCTGAAGGTGCGATGAGAATAGCGTGGGGGGGCTGTTATCATCGGAGGCTGGCACAGGCCTCGGAACCGCTGCCTGCTGGACCCTGAAAACTCATTCTGACAGATTCATCTCCTCCCTGGCTGTCGTCGCATGGTGGGGGGCTGATGACACTCTCTCAACCAAGCAGCTCAGTGTAGTGTTAGCCGGCACCACGTTGAGCCAACCTGCAATTTATAAATCTGCCCTTGGCATTAAGCTGAATAATGGCATGCAAGAGGCAAGTAGGAATATGAGCCAGAGCCAGCTCAGATTCCACAAAGACTTCTGAAAATGTCTTTTGTAATATGTCTCAACATCTGGATGTTCCTTTACAGATGCACCAGAGAAAAAAACGCTTGCAACATTTGCAGCAGCAGTATTTCCTTCTCCCAATGCAGCAATATTCACTCCATTTCCAGTTTTATTTCCTCGGGAAGCCACATGCCCACAGTCCAATCAAAGATGCTACGACGCCGTCATATAGGTTCCTTTCAAAATGTTAAGTCAGTTTACCAAACGAATTTTCAACGTCGTGGGCTCTGTGTCCACAGAAAGCTGTAATTTGGGTTTTTGCATCTGGAAGGAAATTAATTCTGAGTTATTCTGTCTGTTGCACGACAACCATAAAGAAAATGATTCAGAGACAAACTCAGTTAGTTGACATCTGACTCTGTGGCCTCGAATGGGAGTTGCTTCTTGGAGCATTGCCAAGACTAAATATTGTTTATTTTTTCTCTTTTCAGGTTAGAGAGATTAAACACAAAGGAGGCGTCCCTCATCTTATCCTGAAGGAGGCACCACATAGAGCATGAGCCTGTGTTTGTCTACAGCGCCAAAGGAGTTCCAGGGAGAAGCCTCTATGGTCACGTACTCATCGTCCTCCTAGCTCCACCAGGGGCCCTTTAAACCTGCTCCACGCTGCACTGGTGGACATCTGCCGACTCAGATCCCCCTCTGATCGTTGGCAACCACATGTTTGAGGTGACTGTGTGCTACTTGAGCAGCAGCAGCCTTCTGCGACCCCAATCTCCACCATGCAGTGGAGACGGCGGCACTGCTGTCCCATCAAGATGACCTGGACCATCAAGCGTTCAGTCTTTCGGACCCACGTGACAGGCCTCCTCTCGCTGGCTCTGCTCTTCACTTTCTTCTTGTTTTTCAGCCACCAGGACTGGCTGCCGGGGCGCAGTGGGCTCCGGGAAAACCCACTCAGTAATACACTGAAGGCCCTTCGCAGCCCCAAGGGGGACGGCAACCAGAGCAGCTCCCTGAGGAGCCCGTGGAGGGACGGGGGATATGTAGCGCCAAAGCCTCTGCTCAACCTGAGCACTCAGCAGGCGGAGGGGCCGGCAGGAGAGACCGTCGGAAGCAGGATGGGTGTAATGGGGCTCGGGGACACCATGAGCACCAACAACAGTTTACAGAAGGAGATGGGTGTGGGAGGGACGCTCAGTGCTCAGCCCTACCGCTACATCCTGAACGAGCCCTTCAAGTGCAGGGACACCACGCCCTTCCTCATACTCCTCATTGCTGCCGAGCCCAGCCAGGCCGATGCCCGAAACGCCATCCGTGCAACCTGGGGGAATGAGAGTGTAGCGATGGGCCTGGGGTTTGTCCGTCTCTTTCTGCTCGGAGTAGGAAAGAGCTCTGACACCTTCCTCCAGAGCAGCATCGAGGAAGAGAGCCGCATTCACCATGACATCATTCAACAGGACTACCAGGACACTTACTACAACCTGACCATCAAAACCCTGATGGGCATGAACTGGGTGGCCACCCACTGCCCACACGCCTCCTATGTGATGAAGACAGACAGCGACATGTTTGTCAACACCGAGTATCTCATCCAAAAGCTGCTGAAGCCCGAGCTGCCTCCCAAGCATCGGTTCTTCACCGGCTACATGATGAGAGGCTATGCGCCAAACAGAAACAAGGACAGCAAGTGGTACATGGCGCCAGAGCTTTACCCGAGCGAGCGCTACCCGATATTCTGCTCGGGCACGGGGTATGTGTTCTCAGGGGACATGGCCGAGCTGATCTACCAGGCCTCTCTCGGCATTCGCAGACTGCACTTGGAGGATGTTTACGTGGGGATCTGCTTGGCGAAGCTCCGCATCGACCCGGTACCCCCACCCAATGAGTTCCTCTTCAACCACTGGCGGGTGTCTTACTCCAGTTGTAAGTACAGCCACCTGATCACGTCGCATCAGTTCCAACCCAACGAACTCGTCAAGTACTGGAACCACTTGCAGAGCAACAAGCACAACGCCTGCATCAACATAACCAAGGAAAAGAATGGCAGGTACCGGAACCGAAGGTTTCACGGAGAGAGGCCTCCATGACGCCTCCTGTGACTGCCAAAAAGACAAAGGGAGATAGGCACACAGTAACTTCAGCCATTGGAGGGCACGTGGAACCTAGCACTATACACTATTTGGGGAAAAGCACATTGTTTTGGTATTGTGTACAGTTCTTGAACCAAACTATTTTTTTAATTTGAGAAAAAAAAGGTAATTATGGTGAAGTATTCTGGGGTGAAGGACATGTCTGTGTTTATGATAATTCAGGTGCCAACAGGAACGTGGTCGTTCATGCTAATGTGTAGGTTCTCCTCCAAAGGGAAGTGCGGTACGTCAAAAAAACAACTGTGACACAGTCGTGTTTACACAGACACAAAGGGAAATGTTAGTGTATTATGTGGAAAGTTACACTACCTAAATATGAATGAAAGTATCTTTGACATTGACCAGTGATGCTGCCCTGTTTCTCAATGTTTACTTTACATATTTATCAAAGAACACACCTCTAGCCAGAGGGGTTTATCTGTCATATACTGTATTTTATTTTGAAAAAGAAATCGACACAGAAGCACTCAGAATCACGACAGAGATGACTGAGATTGTATTTTTTAAAGCTTTACATTGATTATGACTGCACTAGAGCAAATGTGCAATGAATCAAATAACAATTAAATGTATTGAAGTCACTTTGTTGTGTGTATTTTGTCCGGACTCCTTCGTGGCGTGTGAATAAGAGCAGCTCATCGTTGAAAATGTAACAGTGGCAAAACTTGATTATATACTTAGATTATTTCTAAAAAGAAATGATTAAAGTTTCCGTTACACACGTATGAATAGCCCATATTTGATTTTACCCATGTTGAGATATTGATTCACCAATATCCCTTAAACCTTCACAGCTAATGTTGAAACCAGGAGTGAGTTGCAGAAGCTAAGATATTAGCTCAGGTGTAACGGAAGCCATTACTGGAAATGTACAATGTACAAAACTAGTTGTTACGCAGAGATTACCTTTTCATCTGCATTTTTTTTTTTTATTTGTTAGCAGGATTACACAAAAACTACACAGCCCATTTCATTATTCCATTTCATATTGAAAACGAGGAAGATTTTATTGTTTGTTTGGTTTAATCTGAGATATTTTTGGGGCCTTTTCTCCTTCATTACCAGTGCAATTGGGGAGGGGGAATATGGGAGACGACACACAGCAAAGGGCCGGGTCGGAATCAAACCAGCAGCTGCTGCAGGACTCTGTATTTTACGTTTTAATGGTGGAGCCTCATTTGGTAAATTGCCGGTTTGAAACCTCACACAGACGAAGCCGGTGCGGTCGACACACCTTGTCGTCAGTGATTCCTTGAGGTTAAATCTGTTCCTCATTCATAACCTTTAAAAATCCCAATTCTGAGTGAACCAGGCAGATAATGTGTATTATCTACAAACATAACCACGGATCGTTAATGTATAAAAAGGTGATATTGTATTCAGTGGACCTTGCAGAAATCCATTAACTTCGGAAAAAGTAAAAAAGCATTCAGAGAAGTTCAGGGCAGGTAGAAACAATGTGTGTGTGAAGCAATCTCAAGGTTGAGTGATGAGAAATGAATTAAACACCGAACTCTGCAGAATGTTCCCAGTGGAATGTAAAATATTCTGCAGCAAAACACCCAAGTTTAGACTTTAATTAAAAATGAATGCATATGATTTTGAAAGGTTGCTTGTGTCACTCCGGATGGAACAGAATTTCCATCTCGTGCAAGTTTGTGTGTGTGTGTGTTTGTGTGTGTGTGTTTGTGTGTGTGTGAGAGGGTGGAAGGAGGCAATAAATAAAAACACACTCCAGTGCTCGGGGCCACCAACAAAAAGAGCGTATAATTGGGTGATGACTTGAAATAGCCTCTATCAGATTAAGGTAATTTAATTAAACTAATGGAGAGCCGGGACTCCTGCCCTGGTTTTTTCTCCACCACACATCTGTCAGTCTCGTTTTAATCACCTATTCGTCTGAGTGATTCTGTTTAGGGAGCTGCAAAATGGGTAAACTTCACACAATGGTTATATCTTAAGCTGCTAATCACCAAGCAGAGGAGGAGAGAGGCGGCTGAAGTGGCGGAAGGCGGCGGCGGGCGCGGAGAATATCAAGATGCTCGTCTAAGATAAACTGCACAGTGGCAAGGAATCATTTGAGTCCGGAGCCACCGGTAGAGAGGCAACAGCTTTATTTATTTTACGTTGAATCATGCAAGAGTTTATAACGCTGGATCAAGTTCAACTATCCTGACGCTGGAACACAGATGCACCTATTCATCAAACCCTGACATGTGTTAACAGCTTTGGTGTGTTTTGTTTTTCTGGTAAATTAGGTGATCTAGTTTAGTCAGAGAGATAATCCCGAGCCTCTCCCAACGACTATGCATAGACTTTTTTACAAGATGCCAGATACATCGTTAAATTACCTACCTCTTGTGTTTTGTGCATACGCTACTGCTTCCTCGGAGAAAGGTGTGACTGTTTTCCCAGAAGCTCCCTCACAAGAAATCTAGATAAATACCATGAGGTACAAATGTATTCCAATTATGCAAGAAGGGCAGGTACAGACCACAAGTAGTGCAGTACACGCTCAATAAAGCTGTGAGATCAACTCTAATCTGCAGCTCTGCCTTTCGGCTGTTTTATTTTTATTTGACTGCATATGAAGGGCAATTCACACAAAACTAGAATTGCCCTCAGAAGAGTGAGCACCCCCATTAAATTCAATCAGGCTGCACCAAATTAAACACATGTATGATTCCTTGGGATATCTGTACTGCATCCTTCCACCTTTAGTGGTGATCAGTCCACTGTTTTTTATCTTATCTTGCTTAAGTTACAACCAACAACGAATGAGGGTGAAAACATAACCTCCTTGGTTGGAGATTAATAAATCTGAATTCTCACCTCTGTTTTTCATGGGTTCTTTCCCGGCCTTGTGACTACACCACGTTTGAGGGAATTGGTTAAGTGTTTTTTTGCACAATCCTGGAACAGATAAATCAACCAACCAATAAGCAGACCGACTAGAAGGGCAGTGGACATTCCTCCACCAACGCCCCAATCAAGCTGCACCAAATTGCACACATGGATATACCAGTCCCCCAGTGATTTTCATCAAGGTTCATAAATTATTCTGTGAGAAATTAACAGAAACACCCATATTTCACAATGCTGAAGGAAGTCAAAGAAAATGATGGGTCTGCAATCCGCCTTGATCAAGATCAGGGGACAGAATAACACACCTGCCTTTATTTATCAATATGCAGGAAGCATAACATCCCAATGTCGAAAGAATTCCCTGGATCCGTATCAAAATGTCACGGATTCTTTCCAGGCTAATGTCTCATTCTTCCCCCAAGCTTTATAGAAATGTGTATAATATTTTTGGGGTAATGCTGCTAACAAACCAAACGACCAACCGGCAGACAGAAGTGGAAAGCCACCGACTTGCTGGAGGTAATAAAATATTAACGTACCAGTAAATACACCGAGCAGCCAGTAGGTTTCACATTAACCCGACTCTTGATGTCCCCTCGGAGGCAAACAGGGAAATTCACTTTCTTCCTCGAAGCCCCAGTTGTTCCAGCTCGGTGCAAATTCATGAAACACTCAACTGGTCCCTGGTATTCATCACCCTCCATTAGTAATGATTAAAGTCATGACTCAAAGCGAGAGGATATTGGGAACAAGCTTGGGTATCATTCATGCGTGTCCTATGCAATCAGAGCGCCAGATTACCAGCATCCGGCCGCATTCAGCCCTAAAGCAAATAATGAAAATGAAGGAGGGAGGGCGAGGAGGGGGGAAACGGAGGGGGTAAAGAGGTGAGGGGGAAAACAGGGCAGAGATAGATGGACTGGTTTGCTACTGGTGGGAGAGGAAGAGGCTTTGCAGGGTGTAGTGCAGGAGGAAAGGGAGAGAGGGCTGTGTGAGTAAAAGAGAAAAGGATGAGGAGGAAGGCAGCAGGAAGGAGGTAGTGATGAATGAAGGGGTAAGGAGCAGTGACCGATCAGCGTTGGAAAGCTGTGCTGCTGTAAACGTGGTATACCAGAGGAAACGGATTGAGATGTCTGCCGTGATGGAGTGGAGGCTGTGGCCCCGGCTTCAACGTCCCAGCTCACCGTTGCTCGGGAGCCGCGGCAGAGAGAAGACGATCGAGGAGGAGACAAATCTCCTGACCTTTCCGTAGCAGCCGGGCCTGGATCCTAACTAATATCTCTCCGTGAGCATGACCGATGAATCCTAATGGAAGCTTTGGATGAACAATGACTGAGTCTGACAAAAGGAAATGATAAATGTCACAACCCAAAACCCATTAGCTCATAGCCGCGGCAGGGAAATCCACATTTTAGGTACGAGAATATGTATAAATATGATAATGACTGCTACCTTACCAACCCAGGAAACCAAAAGTAACCCCAGTCTCTGACCTCTCTCTTTTTTTGTCACATGGGAATGTTTGTCTGATGGAAATGGGCTGTGATGCAATTACACTGCCACCACCAGGAGAGAGCAACGTGAAGTTCAAAACCAAATGCAATGGCCATAAATAGCTGGAAGAAAATTCAAACAGGGATAAAGATCCACAACATAGACCATATATCCTGTTTAACCATAACAATCAGGCCTAAATGAAACTAATCTTATATATTGTGATGGAAATCTGAAAACACAAGAGGCTGGATTATACGTTTCCTCTGAATATAAAGGTCACAAACGGGTCAGAAAAACATTTCAAGTCCTAAAAGTCTCAGACAGGTATGTGAAAGTAGTAAAATAGTTTACCACCACACTTAATGCAGAGTATTAAACATGTAAGTTGCAGTTCTATAGTATTAAAATCAACTTTGAGTTCACAGAGCGCCTCACAAATCCCTCACAGTCCTTTTCTACGGGACGCAGGGCAACATCTTCTGTGTCCTCTCCGCTCAGGCAGAACTCCCTGACGCTTTCAGACAGATGGCAGATTCCAGCCAGTACTCAAGGACTCGGCGATGGGGCTGTGCCAGCGTTGAGCCAAAATCTATTTATAAGTGTAATTTGACAGTGACACTCCACAAAGCATGGAGAAGTGCTGGACAGCCAACCTGCCAGGAGCCCTCGGTAAACAGATCCAACCCTGTTAGCGTGTGGAAGGGCCCTCTGAAGACACAGGGTTCTGAGTAGGGCTCTCTGGCCATTAGCCACGCGGAGGCTGCACGGCCATTGTTATATAATGGGCGACTTGCACACAGGCTGCCAGGGTCGTGAGGAGCACGTCCATCATGTGTCATGCAGCATGAAAAGACTCCTCAAGAGTCGGGCGGGCATGAGAGCATGTTCGTTTTCATTTTAAATTAAGCCCTGTCAAAGATTTCTATTGAAACATATGTTATACATTTCTGCAGCTTCACTTTAAACACATTTACATTGACATTTAATATATATTCACTCTGATTCATCAAACATGCAGAACAAGACGTGGGTCATTCTTAGGATTCTGGACAGTTTGCAGGTCCTGATGGAACGAGAAGGAGGAGCCTCAGTGAGCTGCTAACGATAGAACAAGGACAGTTATTGCTTTAATTGTTTATTATTAAAACAAATGCTTTTACATATTAAAACCAAATTTAAACTTGGTCGTAAAATCTGTGATAACGACAGGGATTCTGTTTGTTTGGTCCATGTCCCATCTGTTAACATGGAGGAGGCGGGGTTTATGAGCTATACTGCAGCCGGCCACCAGGGGCTGTTTAAAATATTTTGGATTAACTTTTGGGAACTCAAAGCTCTGAATATAGAAGAAAAGAGTTTTTCTTAAAACTCTAAATTCAAAATTATTGCATATTCATGTTGTAAAGGGTTTACTTGTTCAATTTATTCTGGTTCTTTTAGAATAGCGGCCTATACGTTTTTCCAATTAGCCACAGTTCATTATTGAATTGATTTGCATTTAAATGCACAATTAAAGCTAAAAGTCAGCACTTTAAACCCCAGCGTGTTGTTTCATTCCAAATCCAACACGCTGGAGCGCCGAGCCGCCACGATGAAAAACGCTTTACTCCTGCAACACGTAGAAACCGCAGCGTTTAATAACAACACGGGCGTGATGCATCCTCCTGTGCACGAGCAGCGACGGGTTTAATGTTTCCCCCTCTTATTGAAAACAAGGATGGAGCTGTAGCCTGATAAGAGAACAAGCTGAGACAAAGAGAAACGTGATGGACAGGGAGGAATCCAGGCCAAGAGACGTCGAGGCAGCGCCCACACGGTGATTTACAGCCGATCTCTGGCTGCCACGCCGATGAGGGATTCGCACCACAGATGGTGACAGAGAGAAAAAAGCACCTCACATTACCACAGTGCACGGGCGTACGTTTCAGAGCCTGTGAAAAATGGACAAATATAGAATCGAGGTTTTTAATCTACACAAATCAATGAGGCGGGTATTAGTTATCTCTCTCTCCTTTGCCCCGACACAGCTTCTCCTCCTCAGCAGGTTTGGGTTTCAGTGCCGGTGTTTGTCCTCGCGCTGCCGTGACAAACGAGAACAAATGGCGGGCGGGCAGTGCATTAGCGGGGTTATTGGGTTACAGCAGAAAATCAGCCCCCTGACAAAACGCTTGTTTCCTGCAGACTCTCAGAGGTGTCAACAAACAAAGTGGAAAACACAACTCCCGGCGTGTAGCCATCTTTCTCGGTGCTTCAGGCAAATGTCTCGTGATGAGCGTTTGGGAAAAGTCGAGATGGTTCCCGTTTTAATTAGGAAGCTTTTAACACTGTGGCTTCCTGAACCTGTCTCCACTGTGGGACCCGAAGGAGCTAATACCCTCCTTTAAATACTCAACATGTATTTAGACTTTATCGAGTACACACGTCAGTATGCTTCTTCAAATGTGTCTGATCATGAGAGTGCTCTTTGACTGATGCAATTATCCAATTAAGCAATTTACGTGGACGAGCCTCTAGATGGAAAAGATTAGTAAGAGCTGGTTCTACTTTATTTACGTTTTATAACAGTTCCCTTAAGACCCCGAAACCCTAATGACAACTTCCTGTGGCCCATAATGTACAAACTGTACATTACTTCAATCGTAAATAAATAAATGTCTTATTTTCCAAATCCTCCTCCTTGTTCTTGAGTTTACAACATATTGCAGAAAATCCATTCTCCAGTGTTTTATTTACAACTTATTGCACCATCCCCTCTTTGGTGTTTTTCTATTTTTTATATGTTCTATATTTATGCTTAAACAAAACAGACTACAGCTAATTCTGTGTATATGTAAACCTGCTTGGCAGCTTGAAGCCTGATTCTGAAATTCTGTGCAACTTCTATAGATCAAGAGGAAATCTGTTATAAAAAATCACCATTAATACCAATGAGCACCAGCTGGTAAACGCTAACAAATGCTGTTATTTTATCTCCTTACAAGGATCATTTATTCATTAATTCTACAACACAGGGTTTTATTATATAAATGTAGTGTTTGTCACTTTATAGTTCTCAGAAAATAACAACATGGCAGTAAAATAAAAAGCACGGAAGATAAAGCAGCACAGATGCCGACGAATAAAGAAAACGTGGATCATAAAACACTGAAGCAAGTTTTTGTGATTATTTCAACGACAAGTTGCTCAAACACACGTTCTCCCACAAACAGGAGTTTACTGAACGTCTGCACGGAAACTTCTCTGTGAAATATACGTCCACAGGTTCACTGGGCTGTTTTTAATGGAACCAGGATGATGGCAGCAAGAAATAAAAAATCACAGAACAATAATCACGAAAAGATCCACGTTCAACATTTTTCTACTTTATCTTATTCCCCTCCCCAGGTGATCATAAAACAAAAGGAAATCAATACTTTAGACCAGTATATGATGCCCTATATATAACCCTGCTGTGAAACCAGTGTTATTTTGTATTTCATTCTTTCTTAGACACTTGCTCATTGTGGAAATCTTTTTTTGGTGTTGTGAAAACATAAACTTGGAAAAAATGTACGTTATTTTCCACAAATATCAAAGCAATTGCTCTCAATGATGCTTCAACATGTGCATATGTAATTAACCTGGGACATTTAAAATATGATTCATCCTATCAGTGTGGAATGATCCAGTGATTGTAGGAGTGCTCCTCTTCCCGGGGCCTTCAGGAGACTTTGCTGGTGGATCCAGGCGAGCGGCTCTAACGCCCGAGAAGGATGCAGCCATTTGCACCAGCGTCAGATATATGGCTGAGTGAAGGGATTGTGACAAGGCTCTTTGCAGGCGGCAGACAGGTGTGACACTCTCACATTGTGCCACAATCTGATGAACGGTCTCGGTTAAGAGCAGCAAAAGAGAGAGGGAGGAGAAAAGGAGGACGAGCGCGAGGAGCTGAGAGGAAAGTTAAGGAGGAAAAATTACAGTGACAGCGTCTGGACAGACGGATTCATCAGCTCCAACATTTGCAAAGGTGTGTAAACCATAAAGCAGCGAACAGGCCGTGTTTGCAGAGCCGGTGGATGTGGGGCACGGAGATGTGGAGCATTTTGAAGTTCACTTTATTTGAAAATAATCTCTTTGCAACTTCTGTGCAAACACACTGGGGAATGAAGGATGCACAGACCATAACCCGAGCTCCCTTTTGCCTAATTGAGGTGATTGATGCTGTGCACTAACTTGTAGCATCCAGAGTTTCATTAGAACAAAATGCAGGAATCAAGATAACGGCACAGGGGGCCTAAATAAAAAGTGGCAGCCTTGAAATTGGAGCAGAAGTGTGTCCCAGTTATCACTTAATTCCTAAAACGGACTATTTGAGACAAATACCATTCGAGGCTGTTCTCACTTTCAGTTTGTAATTAGTCGGGTGGCGTCAGCGGCAGAGTTGAGGTCACAGCTGTAATCGCGGCTGCGTGGTTTTTCCACAGGCGTCAGTGGGAGATGATTTGTTGTGGATTTAACGATGTTTGTCCAAATGAAGCTCAGTAAATCGTCTGCGCTGACGAACAGAACAACTCTGCTCTCGTATCAACCGTCTATCACCGTTTGGCAACCGATGGCAGCTGCAGACAAATTGTTCCTCCTATTGAAATAGATTTTTTTTTAGGCTCCAGCTGCTGAGTTTCTGATAAAAATAGACTCAAATTAACTCTGGTGCTTGTGCATTATGATGGGAAACAACAGTTTAAAGCACTTTAAAGGTCTGATGAACTAAATGTCCGTGGGTTGCAGAATCGTCCAATATAAGGTTCCAATGTCTTTTAAATTCAAAAGACAGAGTCACAATTTTGATGTAGAAACAAATAATAAAAACACATTAAGTCAAATCAGAATTATAGAATTCAGGGAAAGGTAAAGGGGAGGGGGGGGAGTGGGAGAGATATAAGTTCAGCAAAACACAAAAATGTCTCAGTTTTCAACATTCAACCACAACTAAATTCATATTTAGAATATTACACCTGGTCTCAGCACATCCAGGGACATCCATCATCTTCTCCTCCACTATCTTTTATTACCTAACACAATTTAAAACATAAACCACGGACCACACGTTTGAGTTCAACACTGAGTAAATCAGGTTGCTGCTGCCGTCCTGTGAGTTACGGACAGGCGTCTCAGCCTCTGACCTTGGAGCCTCTTACTTACAGAACCTGTCGACCGAGCCAACTCTTTTCACGCTGGAGGGGAAGTCAGTCTTCTCTAAAGAGCTCCAGGAGGCGGGCTCCTTCCTTTCTGAGAGGCGCCCGGCGGTGGCGCCCGGCTGTGCGCTCGGTAGGTGTCCGGAGCACGGATATAATTGGCCCCCGAGCCGATGAAACACACCAGCGATGCAAAGACGAGCATGTGCAGGAACGTGCTGCACCGGAAAGGAAGCTACTGTGAAGGGGGCTCGGAAATAATAATGAACGGAGTTGTGAGTGGACGTCTGATATTTATATCTCATATTTATTATGTAGGAAGAGTCAAGAAGCACTATTTCAACACACACACACACACACACACACACACACACACACACACACAAACACACACAGCAGCAGCTTTTACTGATTAACTACTACTTCAATATGTTATGATTGAAATTAGCTCTTTAAGTTCTGTTTAATCAGAATGAAAATGCACTCACACAGGATAACTGGAATATGTGAATCCGAGCACGACCTGCAAACATGAGCAGATGTTTTCAATGAGCAAATCTTCATTGATGTTGTTTAAGATTGGTTAAAATAAATAGTTTATTTTGGAAGATAAACAAATTCTTGCTCATATTAGCCGCTATCCGTGTATTATGCAAATGTGGGGAAGTCATGATGTCATGTGACGGACCAATCACGAGGGGTTTCAGGGGAAGAACTTTGCAGAACTTTCACAAACAAACAAAACCGAGAATCCAAGAGAGAAGAAACTGTGAAGAGTCTCACATCTTCGACTTCCACCGTTTGTTTTCATTGGCTCTTCTGAATGAAACAAGCCTCAGTGAGTTTTTGATTCAATCCGGAATTCCAACTTCTTCCATTCAACCTTTGACTGAAACTCTTTTCGTCATGTTCTGCAGAATCAGCTGTTTATCTCAATGCACCCCAAGCTCTCTCTTTTTCCACGGCAATAAAAGTCTTTTCATCCACATTCCATTTTTCAGATTTCCCCCAAATATTTGTAAAGATTTGCACGTAGTTTGGACGGAAGCTGTCCCACGAGGCCGACCTGTAGGAGCGGCTCCATTGTTGATTGTTGTTTTCCTGCACATTTGTTCGGCAGCACAAACAGTAAGTGTGAGTGTGTCGGGGGAGTCCTGCATTCAAATGCTGTGAATGAAAAAAAACCCGAGCTAGCCGCCGGACCGTTGTGCGTTAAGTAAGTAAACACACATTTGGACAAGCTGTTAGATTAGTCCCCCCCCCACGGGACCTGTTGAGGGAAGGAAGTGGTGCTTGTGCCTTCAGAAGCTGTAAATACACAAACAAACACAAAAGGCTGCACAAACAATCAGCTGAGAGGCGCTCCACAAACTTGCAGAAGATTACTGTTCAAACAGACATCTGGTTAATACTTGTTTAATTTAAGTGTTTGTTTGTTTGTTTGTTTGTTTGTTTGTTTGTACAGGTGCTGCCATTTTGAGTCTGAGCAGCGTTGATTGTGGAGTGGAAGCGACCGCAGGCTCTCGACCAATCAGGAGTCAGTCTCAGCTGTCAGTCCTGGTTTTATGAGATTATATTATGAGAAAAGTAATTAGATCCGAAAACATTAACACTTTTGAATAACATCGGTGTGATAACAGCTTCCTCAAATGACAGAGACCAACTATGAGAGAAATTCATGTGATCTGAATGTGGAATTTTAGTTGGTCCCATGTCCAATCTAATAACATGGATAAGACGGGTTTACGACCTATACTGCAGCGAGCCACCAGGGGGCAATCCAGATGATTTGGCTTCACTTTTTGGGCAGATGTCATTTGCTGAATTGCTCTAAAATAGATGTTGGTGCGAATCCAGTCAAAGGGTGGATCCATCCAGAAATGTTTACTTTACCAGACTTTTCATTAAAAATGTTGTTTACTTTATTTATTTACTGTTTTTGTTCCAGGAGTGACAACGGGACAATTGCACTGCCAATATTCTATATTTTATTCATAAACATTATAATTAATGTATGCATTAAATTCATAAATATTCCATGTTCGAACTGCTGCTTTATAATCTGTTTATTTATTATTTATTCAGCCTATATATTCTATAGTGTTTACATATGTGTGTTCACCCAGCACCTTCATCACCAGTGGTCGTATGTAACCTTCATAGTCTTGTTCTGTTTCTAATTCACATGCTACAGTTGTTTGTTGTATGTTTCATGACATTATTTTTTCTCTTGGTCCATGAGAGGTGACGACTCGTTCATCTGTAAACTTTGAGTGAGTATTCACGTCAGTAAAGAAGTGAACTCTGAGCTTGAAGACGTCTCGGCTCCACGCAGACAGAACCGGGCCTGAGAAGTCGACTCTGCTTCCAGTTTGTCCTCCTCTATCACAGAGTATCACAGACCAGCTGCGTTGGTAATTATCTGTGTGCTGCTCTGTGCAGTTTACTGATATCACTTCACATCATTTCTAGGTAATGAGGGTGAAAGAATCTCAAAGGCTTCCTCTGAAGCCATTTAGCAAAGCAAATTGCCGGATGCGATAAGCGTCCGACTCGTGGAAAAGAGAAACGCAGCTCGAGTCCAAAACTGTTTCCTGGATTTTAATCTTGGTTTATAAAGTTGACCGAAGGGATTAATGTTTGTTTATAGTTCAGTGTCAGTGAAGATTTCATTAAACCCTTCACAGATGTTGACAAATTAAACTTTGGGACTTTCTGACAAACGTTTTCCACTTATTTGATCATTCGATAAGTTTTCTAATACATTAAAACCAGTTCATTATATCATACAACAAATTATTGGTCAATCTAAATAAACGTATTGGTTCCAAACGACATCACTTCCTCATGTGACGTCATTTTCTTACCTCATAGTGACATCACAATGACATCATTCTTATCATAATGATCTATAAAACCTATATGCTAATAATCTTATTTTCTAACTTCTTCACTGATCTCATGACATCATAAGATGGAAAATACATTTCTTATGAGCTTTCGAATGTTTCGATTATTTGTGATTATCTTTGAAAATCTAATTTCGAACCAAACGTGTGATCTTAACCTTTGCACTTCGACCAATCGGCTCCAAAAGGTTAATCATCTCTATCTCATAATCATATTCTGGTTCCAGGAACAAATTTCCAGGCTTCTGTTCCAGACGCTTCGTGCACCTTGGTCGAGAGTTTTGAGAGTTTTTTTGATGTGCCGCCGCCCGACAGCCTGTTCAGCCTCTAAAGACTCTTTATTCAGTGCATCCTTCACTGGCTGTCCAGCCACTGTAACGTTTCATGAAGTGCAACTGCAGCTGCTGCCGCGGCTGCTGCTGCACCGAAGGCACAACTTTCAAAAGTGATGCAGGAATTCAAGGTTGGTTGGTTCCTGGTCCGGGCGATATTACCCTCTGGAGGGAGGGTGCATCAATCTCGCTTGTCTGGAGGAACAAAAGCTCGACTCCACAGCCGGTAGGTTTTTTGTTTTTAGTTATTTATTATATTTCCTCCTTCCTTTCCCCCCGAAAAACCTCCTCCTCAGACTTTCATTAGACGGGGCTCTCGAAATTGCATCAAAAAAACATTATAAACAGAATAACAATAAAACAAATCTTCAAACTAAATGTGAATTCAAATTAAAGCATTCCCTCTGAAGGAAAAACACTGTGAGTGCGCATTGTTCTGTTCTTCTGTGTTTTTTATTTCGGGAGGCTCCAGGACGTCGACTTCCTATTTGAATTCTCTCGCACTCAAATTGCAAAATATGCAAATGAGGATTTTTGGAAAATGATGAATAACTGTTCCCAGAACCACGGGCATCAAAGAGGGGGGAAATAATGTGATTTTAATCTCTGACTTATCTGCCAACAAGATGCTTCACTTGGTTCATTTTCCTCAAATTAAGTTACTTGACCCGGAGATTTCGAACAGATTAAGTCGGGGCACGCAGCCAATTTTGCCATTTAATTTCACTCCCGGTTCCCAGCTCTGTTCTCGGCCTTATCTCTTCCTGGTGTGAGTCTGGATCCGGCTCATGTTTCTCAGACTCTTCTTCCCTCCGACCGCCCAGCGACCACCTTCCTTCCACGCTCCCAGCAATTACAAAAACATGATTAATTGACTTCTTGCCCAGTTGATGTAGTGCATCCTGAAGGCCTGGTGGATATTATGCAGTCTCTCTGTCTCTCTCTCTCTTTCTAGTCGTACACTCATTCTCATGCACAGCAACCTTTCTTTCACAAGGTCAGCTCCGTGCACGTGATGTACAGCAGTAGCTACAGTTCAATGTCCCCGCTCTGCACAGACAGTAAAGTTAACTGTTTGGAAAAAAAGGAGCACCGTCATTCTTGGTTTATTCTAATTATCCGAACTGTCTTTCTATAAATACGCCGGGTCGGCCGTCGCTGGGGAAAGATGAAAAGAGAGGGAGAAGGATGGAGAAATGAAACGAAGGAACGGGGAAGGACAGGAGGAGATATGGTGGAGGATGGAAGATGGAAGGGGTGGGGGGGTGGGGGGGGTTATCGGGGATTGACAAAGTGAGCAGAAAAAAAAGTAAAGTAAGCAAAGGTGTGAAATCTGAAGGAAGACTTGGCAAAGTGAGGAGAGAGAGGATGAAGAAAACAGATAAAACCTAAGAATGAAATGTTTTTCTTTTAAAAAACATGATTATTCCTTGTAAACAATCTGGTCACATGGGAGTTGTGTGTATTAGTTGTTTACCTCTCGGAGAAAAGATCTATTACGGACAAATTGTTGTTGTTTTTTTATTGACAGAGTAAACTACATCGTGAAAGATACTACAGATGCTCCTTAAAGGGAAAAACGGCTTAAGTCACAACATTATAATAACATGTGGTCGTAACAGAATAAAGTTGTACTTTTAACATTATCATCAAAATACTGTGACTTTTTCTATCAATTAATTACAACTTTCTTCTCATTGATCTGCCATTTTTCTGAAATAACACTGTTTTCTTGTTATATTATGATTTTATTCTCATTTACGACTTGATTTAATTTTCAATCACGATTGTTATCCTCAGAATCTCGTCCCTCTGGCCCTGAGCCTCTTTTAGAGAGAGGAGCCGTCAGAAGGTAAAAACCTCATGCTGACAGGCTCCTCGTGTGTGAAGCTTCTTTCCAAACATTTTTAAAGATATTTCAGTAAATATCCTTCACACAGAGTCTCTTTAACTTCAAAGAAACAAAAACAAGCCTGACAGCGCTTTGTGTATCTTTCCTCTTTTCCTCCTCGCTTTGAATCTGGTCATTATTCTGCAGCGAGCGGAGAGGAGGCCGAGTGTTGGCAGGTGAGAGCGTCTCGACTCGACAGCTGTCAGAGCCGCTGCCGAGTGCAGGGGGGGCATCAGCAGCCGGGGCCCCGGCCCCCTGACAGCTCAGACGCAGGTACAGTCACTGTACAGCAAACACGCAGGGGGGGGGGGCAGCTAGCGCCACCGCACGCACCTGCACGGGTGGTAGCGTCGCCGTGGAAACCGCTGATTGATCCCCAGAGTTATGCGGTGAGAGAGAGAGAGAGAGAGAGAGAGAGAGAGAGAGAGAGAGAGAAGGAATATTAATATAGGGGAAGAAGAAGCAGTGGACAATGCAACATGGAGGGATGGTGGGAGGGAAAACAGGTAATGTACACACTGTGGCTACCTAATGTGCCGGGGGACGGACCAGAGGAACCAGCGTGTACAGTGGTTTGTGTTGGACCGTGACTGGGAGGCGACACTGTCACACTTTCATGCCTATCGTGAGCTCGAGTGTTTGTTGTGCACAAAATGTTGTTTGTAATCCATGGAAACACGGGAGGGAAACAAAACAAAAGATTTCTCAGAGATGTTTCTGGGACGATGGAGACTCACTAAGCACAAAAAGCTGATTTCAGACTTGTGTGAGTTGGACTGAGTCGTTTTTAATGTGGTTTAGTTCATGCAACTCTTTCTTCACCCCTCTTCTGCAGTTTTGTAATTCCTGTCTATTTTGAAATCCAACCTCTTCTCTCATTGGTTTCCGGTCACTGGTTCTTAAAAAGTTCCCAAGTTGAACGAGTGTCGAAACAGCACCTCTTTCCAAAGCAATGGAGTCGCCCCCTGCTGGTCATTTGACAGAACACAGGTTTCAGGCGCTTTCTGGACCTGGAGTCTACGTCCATCTTTATAACCAGTCAGTGGTTCCTCACATGGAGTCTGGATGTAAACGCTGTCTCATTCACTGTCAAGGTCTTGATTCCTGCAGCATCAGAGGTCAGGGTGAGGATGAGTCTCCAGGATGTGGTTGAACAATCCATGTTTCCTCTTAATATTCAAACATGGACTATTTATACATGGATTTGCATGATACAGGATCCGCCATCAATACCTGCACTCATCATATTAGCAGCTACACCACTGCCCGAGGAGCTACTTAAACTATCAGTGCCACAAATACTTTTACTAGCTTCACTTCAGGTACACATGGTTTTGATGTTTCTGGTGCGTTTAGCGTCTGGCTACAATTACCCTGCACCGAGCAGTGAGCAGAAAGAGGAAAATCTCCAGAAAACACTTCTAATTTATTCCAGATTCATATTTGCAGCACATTCTGTGTCTTCACGGCCCTGACGTGTGGAAGGTAGATGGCAGAGTTGAGACATTTTCATATGCAGCGTGAACACCATGTACGAAATGGGGGGGGGGGGGGGGGGGGGGATTAGACAACAAGAAACAGAGCCCGAGCAGATAAGAGAAGTATGAGCCACGGAGAAGAAAGTGAGGAGTGGATTTGCTGACGACGTGAGGAAACGATTCTCGCAGATGCATCGGGGAACGTCTCATTATCAGAGAGGGCTTCTTCTTCTTCTTCTTCTTCTTCTTCTTCTTCTTCTTCTTCTTCTTCTTCTTCTTCTGTTTGGTGGAAAAGTGAAAACATAAATCTGTCAATCTGTGGAGGAACAGACGCTGGCGACCGCTCGCTCCGATCAAACGCTTCTACTCTCAACGCCACATGTAAAAATAACTCCTGTTTGCCAACATGAAAGAATCCTCTGTCAGTCGTTTTCTTTTCTTTTTTTAGTCCAAATGAATAAACATTATGCAGACATACTTATTTCCCAGAACCTGATTTCTCCCACATTAATTATGAATGTGTTTCTTCCACTGTGGGGAATCACGGGATGCACAGAATTACTGCAACAGAAAACACGTTTCCCCATTTTCTCTGTTTGAGGCCGTCGAGGCTCAGCGTGGTGAGACCTCCCCGTCGTTGACTCGAGACCCGCTGGCCCTGCAACTCGTTTATTCCCCCCCCCCCCCCTTTTCTTAGTTCTGCTGATTCGCTTTTTCCCCGAGAAAAGCAGATTATTGTGCCTCTGATAAAGTGTTTAAGTTGCCGCAAGGTCAACGTAATTCCTGCTCCTGATAAAGCAACACAGAGCGACCTGGCACTCGGGGGCCAGCGGATAAAACTGCACTGAGGGGGGGAAAGGATTCTTGGAAAAGATAAGAAAGAGGAGAGAGAGAGAGAAAGGGAGAAGACGATGGAGGGAGAGTTTGGGGCGGTAATGGATCGCCAGGTTCCACAGCCAACGGGAAGTCATCTGTGATTGCTGCAGGCCTCCCACACAGGAAGAGCAGCCGCAGCGACAGGCCGCTCACTTATCTGCCTCGGCCCACTGAGCCTCGAGGGTCGAGTATTAGTAGAGATAAATGCTGCCCCCCCCCCCCATGGGCCTCTGAGGTTGCTTTTAAAAAGTGCATGTAACATGTGACATTAAACCAATGTAGATTATTGTCAGTTTAAACTGAGCGAATTCAAATTGTGACAAAAGTGTCTTTTTTTTTATTTCCTGCTGTAAATAAAGTTTTTCTGTCACTTCTCAGTTTATTGGATCATTTTCAAACTGTGTTTTAGATTTATGTTTTATTCACTGTCAGGTTTTGTTTCTGCAGTTTGGCTGTGGAGCAACAAAACAAAGCAACTCTGCCCTCCGCAGGTCAAAACTGGAATTACACTTAATTCACCTTGTTTGGCTTCAGGGAGGAAAACCTAATATATTTCCACATGGTTTAATGCATTTAAACAGTTTGACTCACATTTTAAATATGATTTACCTCATTTTTTGATAATGAAACATTAACGGAGCTAGTTTTTGTAATCCTCAATTAAAACTAAACTAAAATTGATAATTTATAATGAGTCGGGGCATCAAAATGATTCTAAACATTCACAAATATGAAGATAAGATGAAACACTATTGATCCCACACTCTCCTTGTTACAGCAGCAGATCATCAACATGAGCCAACCAAGAGAACGTGTAAGAATAAAACACAGAATAAAGACATTAAATGAAGTTCAAGAGAATATGTACACAACACACCTTTTACTACAGAGGGAAATATTATATGGATAGAAAAGGTACCTGAGTGAAATGCAACAAGAGTATGTATAGTGTACTGTATAAGGAGGTATATGCATAAACAGACTTAAGGGTATATAGGAAGGTATGTTATACAATATATATACAAATCATATATGTATAAATTCGCAATCGTATACATGAATACTATCAAATGAAAATGAATAATGAAATATCAGCTAATTTTGGTTTAGTTTAGTGTCTATACTTCAGTTAACTGATAATATAAATGTAAAGATCACTACATGGAAGGAGACATTATTAAGTGGGTATTTAGAACCTAAATAAGTATATTTAAATGAACTGGGAGAAAGCGAGAGCCTGTTGACCTTATTTTCCGGGGACGAGAGGACATGACGTTGTGGAGGGACGCAGATCGGAGGGAGTCGGCCTCACTTGGTGTTTCAGCTTCTTTCCACGGGAGCGTTTTATTTGCCATCTCGTATCGAGAGCTCCAGGATTACTGTGCTCAAGCAGCTGTGAAATCTCTCACAGCACCTAAAGCCACTGGAACAACTGGTCTCGGCCTTTCCTATTAGAGAAACACACACTGGCCGGGGTCCATCTTGAATAACAAGGAGGACCCACACTCTCACACACACACACACACACACACAGAGTCAGAAGGATTGGGACCTGTCTTTTTCAGACTTCCAGACACCAACCTGACACGCCACCAATCCAATTTGTGTCAACCTCCATCCGTCCACCCGTCCCCCGCACCACAAACACAGCAACAACAAAACCAGCAATTCATGTTGACAGTAGACGGGAGAATACTTACTTGACACGTTGTCGTAACCTTCCCCCAAAACAAATGTCATCATAGCACAGCCCCGACTCGGCTGACGCGAGCCGTGTCCGGCGTTTCAGCTGAGACATTTTAAAGATGACACATGAGCAGGAGACGAGGACAGAATCCATTTAAACCCCACAAACAGAAATGTGGACGTGTGTTTGTGGTTTTTCTTCAGCGTGATCCTTCATCTGGAGTAAATCCAGGTGGATCACTTTAAAATGAGAAAATATTTCATTTTTAACGGTGACATTTTTATCTGCAAAAACTTATTTTATTTTATTTACTTATTCTGGTTGTGTGATAAGTCATAGTTGAAAAACAGAAGCAGCCGAGAAATGTTTTCTCATAAATAAACAAAAACACTCTGACAGACATTTTCAACACAAACACTAGTTTAAAGACGCACAAGGATGGAGCAGCTGTTTAGGTTATGAACTGTTATTCATAATTAATGAGACGACTGTGTGCTTAGAATTGAGAATCTTTCTTTATCCATGTCGGTCTGGAACTGACTATATGAAGATTCTTATTATAAGTTATAAGACAGTGGATTCCCTGAGAGGATAACCGATTGGATGACAAATGTCAGATCTTGTGTCATCTTAAAATAAGTAACATGTCCTAACATGTGTCTCAATTCAGCATCTGCATCCTTCTGAGGCTGCGACTGAAGACAGATCGCATCTCAGCAGCTTGACTCAACTGTCCAATTCCGAAAGGCTTCTTCAAATGTGTCTCTTCGTCCCCGAGCAAAGAAGGATCCAACCATTGGACGAGCTACAGGACGTCCGATGTGTCAACCAAACATACAACAGGACAAATTATAAAAAAACAAAAGGCATTTTAACTTTCCAGTCGGAATAGCTGATCTTGGAAATCCTCTATAGATCCAACCGTCTCAGCCTCAGTGATTTAAAGATGGACGACAGGACACCGCTCCAAAAGTGAAGCCAAATCATCTCGGACACCTTCGTGTGGGGGGGCTGCAGTGTGGGTCATACAACCCCTCCTCTTCCATGTTAGTTGAAGTTGAATTTAGCTGACGTATGTTCACGTGTTCATGTTTCTGATATGATTTATTTTGTCATTCAACCCGTGTTCCAGCCATGAAAGAAATCGACTTGCTTTTTACTACTTATACTCAACATGGCTGCTCTCCTGGCCTTGGATTCAATATGCATGAGAACACATTTGAATTGGTCTCTTTCGTTGATTTAATCAGTCGTTGTATTATGCACCAGTACAGAGACAATGTGAGAAAAATAACAGCCAGCTACTGCATCAATATATGCAAACTTCAGGCTTGTGAGACAGATCCAGTCTCTTTAAATCCCTAATGGAGCGCATCATCTTTGTTACGACAGTTTTTTAAACTGCTGACTCTCTCCGAGTGTTTCTCCCTCTCTCGGCGCATAAAAACAGATTTCTTCTTCTTTCTTCTCTCACTTCCTCTGCAAGGAATACTCATTTGCATTTCAAACCATCACATTCAATCATTTTGACAAAAAAACTTCCCCGAGACGAAGCTGCACCAAAGGAGAGCAAAGAAAAAACAAAGAAAACAAACTGTATGCGTGAGCGCCCCCTGACAGCCAATCGGCTACCTGAGTCATGAGTGTAATCAGGAGTGGCGGCAGGATCCGTCGTGTCCTGCTGGCGAGCCGGTGATTGTCCACCGGAGGAGGTGGGGTCGGTGGGAGGTGTCAGGGGGAGGCGGGGAGGCTGCAGCCTACAGATTCATGGCGGCCTCCTGCAGAACCTTGTGGACTGATTACACGTCTGAGAAAGAAATGCATGTGGCAAACGGATATTAAATCACGGCAGCTTATTGCCATGCCAGAGCAGGGCCGAGTCCGAGCGTGGGCAAAATGCATCAGCTGCTCAGGCCCATGAGCACTGGAGGTGATGGCAGAATTACCTTTCCATGGGGGGCTCCGGATGAGTTAGGCAATCTCCCTTTCCACCGCGATGATTAATAGTGATGCTCCCATAAATTGCTCTGTCGGAGAAATATATTGCCGCCATAGTATCTGTTGTTTTGCACCGGGAGCCCCCCCCCCCCCCCCCCCCCCCCTTCTACTTCTGAAGGCATAAGCCAGAGAAATCCCTTCACCCTGCAGCCGAGGCCAATCACAACCAATCACATGCACAGGTTAAAGTCCTCTCACGTGAAATTAAGCATCTGCATCAGGCAGGAATCTGAAATCAGGCGGCATTGTCTCATCTGTACCCCCCCCCCCCCCCCCGCCCCGACCCCCGCTGCTCCTTCAGCCTGTCATCGAAACAAAGGAGGAGTCTATTTTTAGCTGACTGTGAGGCAACAGTCGACTCGAATACGATCCCCGGACCGTTTTCTGTTTTTGACAACTCTCAATTTTCATAAACATGATTTTGTTTACTCGGCTTTGTCTCCTAGAAAATTCTGTTTAATATTCAACAAATGTGCCACAGTGATTGTGTTGTTGTTTGAAAAAATGTAATTTGAGGCCAGAAAATGTTTCCTGTTAATGTTATGATGCCGTGAATTTACTGATTTAACAAGTCACTGAATATGTCAGTGAAATATCCATAGAAAACATATGATATCGTCTATTTGCAGTGGCCTTGCTAAACTTAGTTTCATGGTTAGTTGTGGTCTTGATGACATATTCTGCTCAAATTCCGGTTCTTAATTTGTGTCATTACTTGAAAACACATCACTTTCCTCAGACTGCTCTTTGCTGCTGCTCCTCTTTTCAGCCTCTGTCTGAAACTCTTGGTTTTTGCTCCTGTCATTTTTATCTAATCTCTACAAACATCTATCTCATGACTTCAGATAAATCAAAAAGCTGATAACAGATACAGAAACACAAACCAGAAAGCTCTCGGGGTCAGAAATCCTCAAAATCTCTCACCTACAGATTCCACATGTACACATGCAGGATATGTTTTATAGTTAATCAATGTTAATCAGTGTAAGTTTGAATATCTTTGAAATAAGTTTGACATTTACATTCACAAAAATCCATCCAGTGCAGTTTTATTTATAACTAGGCCCTGAAGGTGTCCTGATATTCTGTGGTGGAGGTTTTGGCTCCGTCTCGAACCCGTTGGACCTGTTGTTACAGACCTGGATCTAACCCCCCCCCCCCCCCCCCCCCCCACACACACACACACAGTTCTGACTGACAGTTTCCTCAACTCACAGAAATGCAGAGTCTGGCTGCTGCTCAGTGAAAAATCACAGTGACACACACTTTACTTACCCTCGTGATAAGTGTTATGGATTTTAGTGTTAGCTTATTGATGAACTGACTAAAAATGAGTTATTATGCACTTTGCCAATTGCCTGTTAAGCAGAAAATCCACAGCACTCAATCAGGCCGCGGCCAAGAGCAATGCTCTGATCAATGGAGACTATACAATTGAGATTTTTCTACAGCATCCGGCCACTCGGCCTCAAGCGACTGCAGAACTGTGGAGAAACTACAACGCTGCAGAATCCTGGGGAAGCAAACAGCTGGAAAATCACTTCTTTCTTTTCCTCAAACGACATGAAGACAACAATTAAATCATACAAGTTAAAAATATAATAACAAGGAAATATAAATGCTTTACATTGCTTCTTCTTCATTGTTTATAAAAGTATATTTGTCAGATTTCATGTGAAAAACCAAGTGCAACTCTGTGAAAACCTACGAGAAGCAACTGTCGGATCGAACTCGCCATGTACTGAACCTATACCTCACCCCCCCCCCCCCCCTCTCTGTTTGTGTGTGTGATTCACTCGAGTGTGGTGTTTCGTAACCATCACGAGCAGCTTGTCGAACGAACCAATTCTAATCGAGCTACACCCGACCTCGAAAGCGTGTGTGGGGTTCACCCGGCCTCCCTGTGGAGAACCTGTGCCTGGTGTTCGTGTGGGTTTCCTCCACCAACCCACAGAGATGAATACGAAGCAGCCTCGAGGCGCTGCATTGCTGATACGCGTGAAGGTACCAGTCCATTTGTACCAGTGCCGTGATGGACAGCTTTCCAGTCCATGAACAGGTTTTCATGGGCGTCTGCTTGCGGAACAATAAAAGCCGACAGTGTTGCCGGGGAATGGCTCTAACCTCACATGACCTCAGTAAAAAAAACACGACATAAATAAATGAACCCATGAACACGTTGTGGATGTCTCGCACGGACTTGAACCGCAAACGAATGTTAAATCAGAAGAGCTGGTGTCAACAACTTACCCCGTGATGACTCTAATTTGTCAAAGTGAAGCATCAGTCGCCTCATGCCACAGAGATGTGTGATATATAGATCACACTAATGGCCGCTCATTCTTTTCCGAGAGACAAATAACACAACAAAACGCAGTTCATCTATTTTCTGAGTAATGTCCCGATTTAAAAATGTCTCTTTAAAGTTTACAAATCCCGATATGTAGTAATGATTTATTTATAATCAAGGTTTTATAGATGGGTGGGCAGTAGGGTGGGGGATGGATGTGATGATTAATCATTTCTATATCTAGCTCTTTGTCTTCATGCATGTCATTTAATCCATCTGGGAATTGAACCTTTGATCCTCCGATTAGCGGAAGACCCACTTTATCCCGACAATTGTCCACGTCTGTTCTTTTCTGCTATTAAAGCCTGGATTCCCTTGTTTTGTTGCACCAGTATAACACCATTATAAATCATAAGGATATATGCATACTTTTAATATACGTGTATACATCAAAGCACATGTCCCAGGAGACTGTGTAAATGTTGTGGTGACATTCCAGTCACGTGTGTTATGAATGAGCCCTGTGGCACCAAATAGAGCGAATACATCCACCAGCAATTCGTCAACAAATCCTAGTTCCACGTGTCAGAAGTTCATTGCACCTTGAAATGTTTTTTTTTTCATGCCTCATTACCAACCTGTTTCACATGACGGGGGGGGGGGGGGGTAGGGGGGGGGGGGCACACATTCCCCTGATGGTGTCTGAAATGGGACATTTTGAAATTATAGTCACTTTTGAGAGTTTGAGTGGATTATCATATCCTTTGGCTAAAAATGTTGGAAAGCTCTTTATGCCACTAAGTCCGTCTTTGTCCAGTTGTACTTGATGTGCGTGATTTGTTTGAGACCAAGGAAGTTGGGGTTACATCCCTTTTATCTTCAGCTAGACAGAGGGAATCAGATTTTCCTCATGCCCCGTGAACAACCTTTGGTAAAGTTACGATAACCCCGGTGCAGGTTTGATACTTCTCCTCTCGCACAGGGGACTTTGTGATGGATGAAGCCTTCTTACAGAAATAAGCTTTTTACCTTTTTTAAGGGTTCTACATCTTCGAATCCAGGCAGGAGGGCACAGACTGCAGCTTTAGAGTTTAAGTTCAATCCCTCCTGACTCAAATGACCAGGGTTTGTAGAGATCAGTCGGTCATTCAAGCTGCTCTACCCGCTCCCTCTTGTCTGTTATCATATGTATTAATGCTGCGAGCAGGTATTTGAACCCTAATGCTATTCTGCGGCGTCTCTCATAACATCGCTGGCTTTGTGTCAGGATATTACCCCTGAAGGGCAAAGCTGTAGATCTCTTTGATGGTGTGAATCCAGTCTGAAGTGATGGATTTCTCCCTCGGCTTTGAGAAGATGGAAGAAGAAGATGAAAAAAGAAGGGGCATTTGAAGTGAAGCACTTCTGTTCTGCCTCATCAGGGATCTTTAGATTTGTGATTGATTGCCGGAGCCTGTGAGCCTGTTCTGGGTCAACGTGGCGAATGGGAAATGGTTAATTCTGAACCAAAGCATGTCCACCTGCATCTGATGAAGGAGGAGAAACAGAAATCTATGAGGATGAAGGAAGAAATAAACTGTAGCAGCAGCGAGGCCTCCACTGAACAGACGGAGTGAGATGACTGAGGAAGGTTATCTGGCACTTGGGCGATCCGCTCCTGTTCGCCAGATCTGGGCCACAAGTGAGCCATAGTACTATCTATCTATCTATCTATCTATCTATTTCTCTCTATCTATCTATCTATCTATCTATCTATCAATCAATCTATCTATATCTATCTATCTATTTCTCTCTATCTATCTATCTATCTATCTATGTATATATTTATCTATCTATCTATCTATCTCTATATCTATCTATCTATCTATCAATCTATCTATCTATCTATCTGTAACACCCGTCTCATGTACCTATGGGGCGGGGCCCGAGTTAGACTTATGATATTCCCTTTTTTCTTTTGCTTAATAAATAAAATAAGAATTTAGTAAATGAAAAACACACACAATAGCACTTTAAATGTAAATACCTTCTTTAGTTAGAGGATTTTTTTAGTTCAAAATAGACAAATAAAAATAGGCAATAATCACTTGGGTTCAGTGACAATACAATTAACATTCAACAGAAATGATACCCGTTTTAAATCATAAAGCCAGCGAATAATGCAATGAACCCACACACACACACACCACAGTCCACAACAGTCTGGGAAAAGCTATCCCAAAACCCCGTTGCAGGCCTGTTCCGTTGCTCGTGTGCGTTGAGGCCCAAAACACACTGGCCGCTTCGCTTTCTGAAAGCAAAATAAAAGGCACGTGCAAATACAAGTTACTCACGGCTCCCGACAACAGTCCCTACGCTCCCGACAGTCCGTGGGGAAACAGGGGATGGCGGCTCGCCGGCAGGCGCAGCCGAAACTCACAGTCCACTCGTACGATTCCGTCCGACAGCTCTCGTCCACACCAGAGGGCGCAGATCCTCTTGACAGGGCTATCAGACTGTTATCAGGTAACAGTCCGTTGACCTACAAACAAGAGCTTTCAGCCTCTAAAAAAACTTCGACGCGGTTGGGCTAACTCGTGTCTCTCTCTTTTTCTTCTTTTTTTTTCTCTTCCCCGCTTTCTTCCCGGAACCACCACAGAGTCTAAATCCCACCCCCTCACGTCCGACTGCTCCCGCGATTGGCCGGAGTCTCCAAGCTTCTTTTTCCTTTTAGAACACGACATGAGATGACATGAACTTATATTTTTAACACATACTTCATGTAGATTTTAAACTTTTTAACCTTTGTATTTTAACCATATTTATGCATTTTTAAACACATGAATACACAATAAACTTCACATGAATTATGAATCTGTACATTATATTATTATCAAAAATGCAAATACACCCATTACTTTAGCAAGGGCTACATATCTATCTATCTATCTATCTCTATCTATCTATCTATTTCTATCTATCTATCTATCTATCTATCTATCTATCTATCTATCTATCTATCTATCTATCTGTGTATATATTTATCTATCTATCTATCTATCTCTATATCTATCTATCTATCTATCTATCTATCTATCTATCTATCTATCTATCTATTTCTCTCTATCTATCTGTGTATATATTTATCTATCTATCTATCTATCTCTATATCTATCTATCTATCTATCTCTATATCTATCTATCTATCTATCTATTTCTCTCTATCTATCTGTGTATATATATATTTATCTATCTATCTATCTATCTATCTATCTATCTATCTATCTATCTATCTATCTATCCCTCCATCTATTTATCTATCTATCTATCTATCTATCTATCTATCTATCTATTTATCTGTGTATACCTCTCGCTCCCGCTCTAGCTCTAGATCGAGCTTTCTCTCTCTAGCTCTATCACGTGTCTTTTGTTTACATGTGACGTCACAATGAACGTACACACTTGGGCTCGCGCGCCTGGAATACCTCCGAGGGTCACGTGTGTTGTACTCAGGACGACGTTACGTGCTTGCGTCAGACGCTGCTTCGCTTCCGTTTGGTGACGTCAGGTGGGGCTTTTAGCTTTGAGCGTTAGCCACAGACCGCTGCTAACAACAAAGGCTGGCGCGTGAGTGCAGAGCTTCCTGTCCCGTCGCCGCATGTTCCACCCAGGTCAACAGCTCGATTACTTTCTGGCCGTGTGTCACTTTGTCTCCATGTGGTCTCGGGCTGGAAGCCTCCCGAGGCTGGCGTGGACCGGCTGCCGAAGGTCATACCCGCTAGCTTCACTACAAACATAGCTAGCTAGGAAACAATCCATCTAGAGATCATTAGAACAAAGTTTAAAAGAAGTTTAAAACACGTTGTTCACGTCAGTGCATGATTCGACAGCTCTAGGATCAGTGTTGGGCTCACAGATGTTTCACTCGTGTTTCCACTGCCACATGTTTACCTAGCGTAACTTCACGTAATTTAAAGTTTAATTCACTTTCATCGTCTTTTTTGTGAACTAACGTATTGTTGTCTTTATCTACACAATTCAATAGGTTATTTAGGGGAATTCGGCATAAATATGATCCATCACTGAGTTGTTATTTGCTCAAAATGTTAATATTTATCTCTGCAGTCTCTGATCACTGTCATCGTTTGCTCAGATATAACGGTCACGTTCCAGGTACTGCGAAGCAATCACAAATATTTGGATTTTAGTTGAAACCATTTCTGTGAGCTGTATGACAGTGATGCTGAATTCACTCTTAAGTGATTTGGTTTCTTTTAACAACTGCAGTGACGTGAAAGGAAGTTTGTTATTTTTAAACTGGGGTGGTTTTCTAGATTTTGACGTATTTTAAACGAGCTTTGGTCAGACGCTCAACCACGTAAGAAGTTAGTTTTAAGTTGGATGTTCAGGTTTACAGGGTTTTCACTTTTAGGGACCCGCGACAACTATTGTTACAGCAGAAAATGGCTTTCATGTCATGTGGATCCAAATATCAAGTTAAAAAATGACAATAATCTTCTGAGACTTTTATGATCAGGAATAATATTTTAACTGTTCGAGATAGTTTTACTAAAAAATACAAACCTATATATATATAAACAATGTCATATGCTGCTATGTAAACCACAGGTCGGTGTGCTATCAACTGCTTTCTAAGAAATAACATTTCATTCAGAATGTTAAGGATAAGTGCTACACGACCCACATCCGAGTCACTCATTGATTTCTCTCTCTAACATGCCGCGTTTTTCAGAGATTAGGGAAAAAAGAGTCCAAAGGTGAAATTCACTGCAACAAGGTTAAAGGTCCAGTATGTAAGATTTATATGAAAGGGATCTATTGGCAGAAATGAATATCAGATAATCAGTGTGTTTCATCTAAATTGTAGGAATTATTGTTTTCTTTACTCAAGAAACATTTTAAATGTAAATCAGGAGCGGGTCATCCCTATGGAGGACGCCATGTTTGTTTACAGTAGCCCATACTGGACAAACTTTAACAGCTTTTGAGTTTTTATGACGACTGAAGCTACAACAGGTACTCTTTTTTTATCTTTGGAAGAGGAGGGCGAGGTAAAGGGTATTCAGCTGCAGCATGACCCTTTCACCACTAGATGTCGCTAAACTCTACACACTAAACTAAACTACACACTGCAAGGAGTGTGTTGGAAGTTGTTGAAAAAGGATCCGCTCTTTTAAACTCCCCCAAGACAAACCTGACATTTGATTGTTGGATATTAGTCCATCCTCTATTTATATGAATATTTATAAAATCTTATTTTTAATACCTTCCTTGTCATGTGACCCACTTACTCCAAACAAATGCTGAACTGTATTGTAAATACGGTCCCTGGTAAATA
Source organism: Pleuronectes platessa (assembly GCF_947347685.1). Taxonomy (NCBI): domain Eukaryota; kingdom Metazoa; phylum Chordata; class Actinopteri; order Pleuronectiformes; family Pleuronectidae; genus Pleuronectes; species Pleuronectes platessa. Next base: position 25,453,421 of record NC_070634.1, read on the forward strand.
CTCCATGAACTGGAGGGAACGAATACATCCAACCTTAAACTAACTTCACCAAGGTGTCAAATCTCAATCTCAAATCCCAATTACCAGTGACAGTGAGGAGCATGATTACTCCTAATCCTGGATTACCAGTAAATAAATCTCACTACAGTCGCAGACCAGGCATCGTACGCTGCTTGCTTACAACGTGGTATTCATTATACCAGAACTATGGACATGAGTATTTTCAGACCAGCAGTTATCCTCCAGTTAGATATTATTTTAATGCTAATTATTAGCCTTCAGCTCATCTCTTCTTATGAAATCTCCTCACTTATAAGGTTACCGTTGAGTTTTTCAGTTAATGCTTGTTGTGTGTAAATTAGCTCAGTGGATTCTTATGTAGAGTAATGTAAAAGAAAGACCAAATGCTTTAGACTGTAGACTGCAATGCTGTGATTTGTCTTTTTCAGAATGGGGAATTTTACATCGTCCACGACTGGGAGTCTGTCGAGCTCATCCTGCGTACAGTATGTTCAGGTAAGAAGATGCTGGGAGATCTGACACCTTTTAGAAACTTGATAAAACCTTGGGGGACAACCGGCTGTTCAGAGTCTTATTACAACCTAGTTTTAAATGTCTGTGTCAGATAAACTTGGCATTTAAAACTAAATGTTGAAATTTCTGTTATTCGGTTATTCCCTTGTCATTCCATATTTTGATTTCCCTCAGTTCACCCCCTCTCCTTGGCGTCTTATTCAGTTGGTATAGCTTGATGGCTCTTGTCAGTTTGTTCCCATCTATCCATCCTGTTCTCATGCTTTTCTGAAAGTCTACCCCAAAGCTATGAAAAACAAATAAACTGTATGTAACATTATACTGAGTCCAAGAACTTTGTGGTTGATTTATTAATTCAAAATTTCCTGTAAAATGAAGTGAGGATTACATTTTAATTGTAACATCTAGAAAATGTATTTATTTGATTTACCCTGTACCAAAGTGTACTCACTTACCAAAGGTTAACCATGGAGAGAATGGTTATCTTCTCTTTGCCCATTGTGTGATTTTTCTGTGATCTGTTCATATTTACTGAAATCTTATTTTTGTCCGCGTTCTCAGGAAGTGGTGTCACAGAACTGTGTCGTGATATTCTCCAAGACCACCTGTCCTTATTGCAAAATGGCCAAGAACGTCTTCAATGAAATCGGTGCCACCTACAAAGTGGTCGAACTGGATGAACACAATGACGGGAGGAGACTGCAAGAGGCCTTAGCTCAGGTGACCGGTGCCAGAACGGTAAGAATCTCATGTCATGTCAATTTCAAGTAACTTTACAGTCTGCGCTATCAGCATCTAATAAATAAAGGTTGCCTTGTCATCCACTGGTTTTTATTGGGGCTGCAGCCAAGAATTTGCTTTTTATTGTGACTCAGAATAGCTTCATGTGATAAACAACAGAACAAATGACATCTCGTCCAGATTGTTATTTGCAACAGGCAGTCATCGAACCAGTCATTCACACTGTGTCCATGTCACGACGTGATTTGTGTGCTCAGGTGCCGAGAGTCTTCATCAACGGACACTGCATCGGCGGCGGCTCCGACACCAAACAGCTCCACCAGCAGGGGAGGCTGGTGCCCCTGATCGAACAGTGTGCTCCCTGCTGCTCCAGCGCCGAGGGCTCCGCCAGCGGCCAGTTCGCTAAATGACTAACCGTTCTTATCATATCTCTCAATCCTGTATTTATTCATTGTTTGCTCGATCTGCTGAGACAGGTTTTGCAATGCTTGAGTGCGCCTGTTATGTATTTATCAAAGTGCATTGCATGTTTCATGTTTAAAACACATATGTTTTCATGCAGGGATGTTACAGTACTATTGTTAAAGCTGCCATATTTTAAACACAGCCTGTGAATAGGAGAACTACTTCAAATCTCTTTTTTTTGGTTCTTTGTTTTTTAACCATATTACACTCACGAACAAGCACGACCTCCGGGCTCAAGCGTCATCAAACAGTGAACACACCAAAGTGTTGACTCGCACTCTGTTTATGGATTTTGAGGGAATTTGTTTATGCCTCGTCACACTGAAATAACTACAGATTTGTTTTTTATGTGATCAGCATTTAAAAAAAAACATATCTAATTGAAAAATGAAATGTTGGTTAATTGCATAGACTGTGAATGGAAAATCATATAGTCGTTTTGTGTTTTTTACTTGCTTGTCGAAAACATTTTCCATTTCAGTCGCTGTGAGATTTCATTTCAAATTAGGTAGGTGGTTATTTAGTGTGTCAGGAATCATGATGCTGCTCGATGTGATGAATATTTAAGATAATGGGCATGTGTATGAAGAGAAATTATGTTTTTGAATAAACTGAATGTATTCTGATATTTAATAAATATGAAACTGCTATTTTTCTGAGCGTCTTTGCTGGAGTGCTTCATTTATTCACCACTTCTGTGCAGAAGGGCGGATATCAGTCATATTTCAAAGGATAAATACCCGTGACCAAGACAATTCAATTCGCTTTAATCTCTAAATACACATTTTTATTTCTGTTTAGAAAAAAAAGTTTATCGGTGATGTCCGGGAGTAATTTTCTGTAAACAAAACGGCGCGCGCTGTAGAGTAAAAACGAGCGCACCCACGCTGTCTGCGTCGCAGATCTGACGTCACCCCAGCACCCTCGGTTAAATTAGCCTGACTAACGGGGACCGCCGCTAAGCTAGCACGTTAGCATCTGGTTTTATGCGCGCAGTTGCGTGAATTCTGTTTCGTACTTTACACCGTGAACGATGGCCGGCAGCGCGGGAGAATGGTGCCTGATGGAGAGCGACCCCGGGGTGTTCACCGAGCTCATCAAAGGTTTCGGTGAGTTGCGCGGAGCTAAAAGGGTTAGCCGCTCATTCAATGTAGCATCGAGCGGCTAATGCGACGGCGCTAGCTAGCTGCTCTGCAGCTAACGACAGCGTACAAATTAGCAAGCGTTGACTTAACGCGTGGAAATGGAGGTAAACAAATCCACGCAGCATGAAAGGGAAGTAGTCCAGAGCACGTGTGTTGTTAACGGTCACACTGACGCTGTTTTCTCATGGAAGTTGCATGTAGTGTTTGGGCTAGCTTAGCTTATTTACTCAGGCTAGCTAGCTGGCTAGCATTACTCAGCGTTCAAAACCACGGCGGGTGATAAACCTTGTATTGTATTTATTTATTTAATCTTTATTTAATCAGGCAGTCGCATCGAAATCAGGACCTATTGTCCCACTGAGGCCTGAGAACAAGAAACACAATCAGCAACAATTAAACACGAGCAACAATAACAACAGAACAACACAGTGAAGATCAATTAATAAAAACAATAACAGTGTACAGGTGTTATATCTTGATGGGGGACGAAGACCAGACTGTCACTAACACACAGGTTGTGTTCACCTTCGTGTCCAAAGTGTGACTGACTGTCTGATGCTTCATTTGTCCCCGTCAGGCTGCAAAGGCTCCCAGGTGGAGGAGATCTGGAGCATGGAGCCGGAGAACTTTGACAACCTGAAGTAAGTTGACGTGTGCACCGTTACAATCCCAGTGATGACAGGACTTAACGTAATGGTATCTGTTCTCTCTTCCCCAGACCAGTTCACGGCCTGATCTTCCTGTTCAAGTGGCAGCCGGGCGAAGAGCCGGCAGGCTCCATTGTCCAGGACTCGAGACTCGACCAAATCTTCTTTGCAAAACAGGCAAGTGTAGATAAGATTTGTCCCAAGATTTATAGTCAATTCAAAACAATGATGGACGTAAGAGGGAACCAAACTTGGCGCCAAGGTCCCATTAAGCAGTAATAGAATTAAAAGCACTAAGCAGAAGCAACACATGAATACAAAGAAATGGCAGCAAAGGGGATCGTAGAAAGTTGAAACATCAGTAAAAGTTAATGATTAAGTAAACGTACAATCTAAACAAATTTAAATATATGAATAGAATACAATAATATATATGAAGAGTAACTGTATTACACATAAGACACTGAAGTTCACTGATAGAAACTGAATATTTTGCAAAGAAGTGTCAAAACCTTTCGTATTGTTTTTGTAGTAAACTTAGTGTTGACATGAAACAATAAAAAACACTGTCTCTGTTTTACACAATCAAAAATATTTCTTCATATGGAAACAAGCATTAACATTTCGATTGTTAGATTTTAAACAACTCTTGCCGATGTGCCAAAAAATAGAGCACTGGTAGAAATTTTAAACCACAAAATCAGATTATTAAAGTGTGCTGTCTTTCTCCGAGAGGATCAATAACCTGTATAATGTGTGTGTGTCTGTTTTCAGGTCATCAACAACGCTTGTGCGACGCAGGCGATTGTCAGCGTTCTGCTCAACTGCTCCCACTCCGACATGCTGCTCGGAGACACACTGACAGAGTTCAGAGAGTTCTCACAGAGTTTCGACGCTGCTGTATGTTCACGGTATTTTTGTCTTGATTCCAAAAACACTGTGGCTTTGTTTTGAATTGTGTGATGTTTTGTTTTCAGGTCTTTGCGTGTTTGTTGTTGTTGTTTCTTATCTTTCAACCTTCCCAGTTTATGTTCAGTGTCGGGAACATTAAAATTCATATAATAACTATTAAATTATTCATCGCTCTTTCCCCTAAAAAATCACTTGTACTGCTTTTCCCCCTCGGAGGAGAAACTCATTACACAACTCTCTACAACATCCTCCCTTCTATCTATAGCAGACAGTTTTATCCTCTTACCTGTAAAACTGTGATGACTTAGTACGTGCTCCACTAATATTCAGGAGAACGTTCTGATTTATGATGCTCGACTTGTTCAGTTTGGAAAAACTCAAATGTCCCTACCTAGACATGGAAGTAATGATGCCAACATCTCGCAAGGGACATTGAGCAAAGGCTGAAATAGTTTTATGACAATCTACACATTAATAAGCATAGAAGCAACAAATACGACATCTATTTTAATTATTAACTGTGATTATCTTGCAATTAACATGCTGATGAATGTAGAATTAGCTGGATGCAGGGTTTCATTCCCCCCCACAGTATGTTTTAAGCCCGGGGGTTACACAGTCAGTGTTCTAATCATGCATCTCCCGCTCTCCTCAGATGAAAGGTTTGGCTCTCAGCAACTCTGAAGTGATCCGACAAGTTCACAACAGCTTTGCCAGGTAAGCTCCCGTTCATATCACATCCAAGTGGAGACGGGAGGTTTGATTGGCCTCATGTTATTTTTAGCTCCTCGTTCCCACTAGGAGAAACACGATTGGCCCATTTGCCGCTAACGCACCAGTTTACGCTTTGCAAAATATTACACGTACAAGACCAGTTCATTTATTGGTCAGTCCTATAATCTATCAATGCTGATTTTCAATTATGCCTGTTCAATATGTATTTTTGAGGAGGCTGATGCTGATATTAGGAGTATTGCAATACTTATTATATGTATATATTTATGTTTGTGTATGTATTTAAATGTATTTTACAGTTAAACTCTGAAGAACACAACCCTAATATACAGAACTTGAATCAATAAACATAATTTTATTTATGTAAACTGTTAATTCACATATCGTCAAACAAACCGATAACGATTTGTCATATGAGACAATATTTATCCAATAAATCCGTTGGGTTCTGGTTGATCAATCATATTATTGTACAAAGCATCTCAGTGAATTATAACATTTATAATTGAGGATAAATTACATTTAACAGTTAAAACATCACACTTTTTATTGATACGCGAGACCAGATATTATTCCCACTTCAGTACTTTTGCATTTTCTATGTTTGCAGACAGCAAATGTTTGAATTCGATGCGAAGCCGTCAGCGAAGGACGAGGACGCCTTCCACTTCGTGAGCTACGTCCCTGTGAACGGACGACTATACGAGTTGGACGGACTTCGAGAGGGACCAATTGACCTCGGTAAGCAGGAGAACATCAGTGTCTGCTGTTTTTTCTTTTATCGGATTAAGTTTTCAGTTTGATGCTTAAAGTCCCTCTGCGTGAGGCCCCCACTGTGCACAGCTGAATACTGGGCTGGTTGGCCACGGTCAATTTCCCCTAAAACTGCCTGTTTTTATGATGGTGATGAACGGTGTGTGATGGAAGTGGTTGTGTATAAACCGACTCCTGAAGTCTCATTCATCCCCGTCTGTGTTTCTCCAGGTGCCTGCACCCAGGACGACTGGATCAGTGCCGTTCGCCCAGTGATTGAGAAAAGAATACAGAAGTAATTATCTTTGTGTCTATAGAAAAAATTGAGAAAAAAGTGCACAGGGTTCAAGGAACACTATGTAACGTGTAGTGAGCAACAGCGCCCTCTGCAGCCATATGCAGGGACTAATTATGTTGGGCTCCGAGCAATTACGTGGTTTTTATCTTTCACTTTATTTTAAAACACCCAGCAGTGATTTGCTGTATGTTCAGGTTGGACTTTGATGCCAGAAATTAATTGAAATATTGTTTCATCGACACATTTTATTTCTTTATGATTTATTAGCCCTTTATTAGAGTTTCAGCATAGTAAAGTTTAGATTCAGTCTGTAAATACTTGTATTTCTTCCAGCTGAATACTTCTCTGGTTTTCTCAGCGTTTATCATTCTGTTCTCACTGAACTTGGTTTTCCTCCTCAGGTACAGCGAGGGAGAGATCCGGTTCAACCTAATGGCCATCGTGTCGGACAGAAAGATGATCTACGAGAGGAAAATCGCGGAGCTCCAGACTCAGCTCACCGAGGTGAGTGGCAGCACAGGAGCTGAACCCAGCGCGGAAATGACAGAGAATCATTTATTATGTTTCGCGCTCTCTCCGCGGGAGTCCACATTTGAAATGCATCACTTGTCAGCTTACAGAAAGTTAAAGATGGTAGCTGTGGTTGCTTGGAGATAATTGTGAGTTAGATAATGGTGAGTTGGGGGCTATGTGCACTCACCTGTCATGTTTCTCACATCAGAGCCTTTTCTAGTTTTGATAAAAACATGTGTAATGATGCAGTGTTGTCCTGAGATGCAACATTTAGAAAACGAATGGAAGGAACGGTGACTGAGATGCACCTGCAGTGTCTGCATCCATCCAGCTGTAGGACAAATGAGTCCATACATTTTGATGTATAGATATAAATATCTAGGTGCTCATATTGACGGCTCACTAACATGGCGTCATCATGTGGAGAACCTTTGTTTTAGAGACTTTAACAGAGGATCAATTATTTAAGGAGACTTTCACCGTGAGCTACATTCACTGCATCCGGCTCGACTCAGGTCGGTTGGTTCTCTTTTGGGGTCGGACCAGTTTGGATCAGAGCTGCTGTCTAGTAGGAGGACAGTCTCTTTCCCTTTAGATGCCCACACTCGACATTTATAGCAGGGTTTCTTTTTGTAGGAGCTGCCATGTTTGATGTATTTGTGTGTGTGTGCACTTTTGTGCTATATGTTATGTGATGCTGTGGCCTGGAGCCAAAGACAAGTTTAGATTTGGTACAAGCAAGTATATTTTACCTCACCTAACAGTACTGATGTGCACTCTATGACAACTAGTAGAATACATGTGGAAAAAACGATGCACAATTTTGATATATTCAGGATAATGTGCGACATGTGTATTGTGCAAGAGGGAGATTAAAGATTAACAGCTAATGCCACACCCTCGTCATTACTGGGTGTTGACACAAGGTTCTGCTCCACCTGTAGCACATCACACCTTAGTGATGACCTCACACACGCCTTAAATACACATCCACATTAGTCCTGCAGGGTTAACCCTTCAACCACTGGAGGTCAGTAACAACACACTTCTCAGATTGTGTGTTTAAGAGGAATAAATGTGATCAACTCAAGTCTGGGACGTGCATCAGGGTTTCTACAGGGTCTTAAAAAGGCATTTATAGGATTAATAAAAGTTATTCTCTCTTCGGTTACTTCACCATGTCTTAAACTTTGAGATTTTTGGCACTCCATTATTCCTTTACGTCTGTGAAGTGTCAATTTGACAAAGTTGATAATGGGATAATGTGAGTGGTTTACGTTTAATCAAAAAGAGCATTGGCAGAGTGCTGATTATTGTTATCTTCCCCTCCCCCCGTTCCCAATAGTCAGGATATGTCCTGTATGTATAGAAACCTGTGTCCCCCTCTGTTTCCAGGACGAGCCGATGGACACAGACCAGAGCAGCACGTTCCTCAGCTCCATCCAGTCCGAGATCGCCAAGTACCAGCTCCTCATTGACGAGGAGAATCAGAAACTTAAAAGATATAAGGTGGGTTTCTCCTCAGCACCGCATTCCCTACTGTGGCATTCTGTATTCACACTAGAAGTAGAGAGTACAGTTTTCCCTCTTAATAAACCAGTACATTATAAATTCATGTGTTGGTTTTGTCGTTGCAGATTGAAAACATTCGACGAAAGCACAACTACCTTCCTTTCATCATGGAGCTTCTGAAGACACTGGCAGAGTACCAGCAGCTAATACCCCTGGTGGAGAAGGTATATTCACATTCACACGTTTCTATATTTTTTTATTACTGTAGGCTTTTTTTTTTAAAGACATTCAGGGACAATTAATAAAAGACTAAATAAATGACCTTTCCTTCCTGTGAACCTTGAAATTAATTCCAGACGTAATGAAACTGATCTAAGATGTTTTGTTAAAACCAGAGCTGCAATGTTTATATTGTCCACTAGAGGTCAGACCTAAGGCACTGAATACCTAAAACCTAAGGGATTCCTCAAGAGCTCACAGAATTTACAAAAACTTACATTTCTCAGCCTCTGATGCAGATTGAAACATGACATGAAAACATTTGATACCTTCAACATTTGTCTTTCATTGATGATCATTGATTTCTCTTTAAAGTTCTTGAACAATTTGTCAAATTAATAAAGTCAGTGAACTTCCAGAGACTTCAAAAACATCTCTGATCGAACAAGCCTTTGTTCAGCAGGAACATCACCTGGGTCTCGATCTTCTTAATTGTTAAATTCGTTGCTTTCATCAATTATACGCTGCTTATCTACTTAACAAAATTATGACTTGATAGAGAATGCACATAAGTCTTTTCCGGCTCTAGAGGGAGAAGCATGCAAATGCTGCATCACTCCTAAATGGGTGTAGGAGCCACAGTAATAAATTCTGTATTATTGTCTGATCTCTGTGTAAATACTGATGAAAGTACCTTTGTGTGTCTCACCAGGCAAAGGAGAAGCAGAGCGCCAAAAAGGCTCAGGAGGCCAAGTGAGCACGGACGCACTTCATCAAGAGAAGCCTCTGGTTACACACCACACCGACACATCCAGACCCCCCCTCCCACAGTCACTCTTTCATCAGTGAGCCACACACTGATACTGTAAATCATGCGTCATATTCATATTAGCGACCGTGGGTGGTCTGCGGCACTTCCTCACTGTGGCGTCCTGAGAACCGCACGGGCACGAAGAACCGAACTGCAGGTGTAGCAGAGAGACTCTCGGCATCAACCCTCTCTCCATGTGTGTCCCATCCGCTCTACTGCATGATAGAAGGAAAGATGTGCTGGAATTACGTCCTGTCTTATTTTCATAATAAAATGTGTAGATGTTTAAGAATTCTTTTGCTTTTTTGTTTGACGGAATTCAAAAATCTAATTCTCTATAAAGGATCAGATCCTCTTTTTTTTTTTTTTTGTCGGTGGATCTTTGCCTCCACCTGCTGGTGCAGTAGAGAACTGATGAGGACTGTTTATAGTACATGACAAAAAAATCTGCTTAACCTCAATTTAACATTATAAATCAAATAGTGAAGCTAAATAAACGATTGGACAAGATAAACTCAGAATCTTATAAAAACTTGACCAACATTTAGATCCGTGTGTGAGACCATGTGACCTGTGGAGGGCCCGCTGACACTCGGCCAAGTCCTTATAAGTGCATCATTAACAAAGGAAACAAACTTAGGGACTTGTGTAGTTTTTGGAGAGTTTCCCGCAGCAGTGTGTGTGTGTGCGTTGATTCTTTGGACATGTGGGTCTGACGTGGCCTCTGTGATTTATCCTGTAAATCCACTTCTTGCTTGCCCTGTGTAATGAAGCCGTGCTCGTCTGAGTTACGGTGCCACGCCGTCCTGAGGTCTGAGGACTCTGACGTCTCTGCAGGCTCCTCAGCCTCAGTAGAGCGTGGCCCCGGTTCTATTTCTGGCCTCCAGTGTTTACATACACACCTTAAGCACTCGTTGGATCCGAGCCCGGTCGCCTGTTTCCAAGTTGCTTCATGACAACAGATGAAAACACCAAGGTTTTACTACCAGTTCATAGTGGGAACAGTGTGTGTCTGTGTGTGTGTGTGTGTGTGTGTGTGTGTTGTCCTTTCTGATGTCCGGGCCACGCCAGTGAGCAAACAAAAAGCTTTGGTGGTGACTGCCAGTGTTCACAAATATCTTCACTCCCTGACTACACACATCACCTTGTCTCTTTGTCAATGTTGTTTCCGTTTGTGTTTGACTGATGTCACACAACTTGGTGTAGAAGGTGCGGTGGTTGGATGGTGAAGCTGATGCAACCAAAAAGGATGAAGAAGTAAAAATAGATGAAGTCTGATGTGTAATGGAATGTGGGCTGCGTCGGCCGACGTCAAGGTCAAGGAAAGTTTGTCCAGCGTAATAACACACACAGGCTCTAATGGAGGCCCTTTGAATAGTTGATCCAAACTCGGATGAGGAACAGGCCTTAAAAAATAAAATCAGCATCCGAGGATCAATAAACAAAACGTTATCAGAGTTGATTACACTTCTGATTTATTGTTTACTGGAAAATGTCAGGAAAAGAACTCGCGATGTGAAACTTGAAGGTATTAAATTAAGCTACTTTTCATTTTGATATATTTGTCAAGTCAAAGAAGTGTTGGCCAGCAAACGTTTCATAGATAAAGAAGATTAGTCGGTTGTTATAAGTAAAATTAGGAAACGATGAACAGAGAGAACCTTGGCAGAGGAAACTCAAAGACAAATCATCTCTCAGTCGAGCGTCAGCGCTGAAATAGATGTTAAATATTTCACAGGAATATAAAGAAAGTGAAAATGCTTCTTCGGCTCGCAAGGCGTTTACTGTACTCTGCATAAAACTATGAGTAAAGTAAGCTCTCAGTACCATGGTCACTATCTTTGCGGGTTAGCATGCTAACATGTTAACATAAACCCTTCTAACATTGATTACCAAGTTCAATATCTTAGTTCTACTTGGTAGCCAAGTTTTTGCTGATTGTCATTAAACCCTAAACTCTGCTTTTTAGATATTAGACAAAGTGAAAGACGTGATAATGGAGCAATGAGAAGTTACGGCTTCATCAAAGTTATTACGGTTTGGGGGCGCCCTTAGCTCGGTTGGTAGGGCGTCCCCCCCATGGGCCTCGGCCAGCAGCAGACCCGGGTTCGATTCCAGCCCGCGGTCGTTCTCTGCATGTCACTCCCCTCTCTGCCCCATTTCAACTCTGTCTCTAAAAACTATCAATAAAAGCATAAAAATGCCAAAAAATAATCTTTAAAGTTATTACGGTTCAACCTGAGGGGGACATGAATGTCTGCATTACACTTTGATGCCGTCCATCCAGTGTCGTTCAGACATTTCATAAAAGAATAAAACCACATGGTGGCATGTTGAGAGAAGTCATTATCTCTACAGTTTATAGTTTTCATCCTCTGCAGATCACAAATGCCTCTAAGGAAGTTCATGCTAAACCAGCCTAGAGATAAAACTGATAGCTTGGCTTAAAAGTGGCTGATAAACAATCCAGTTATAATAGAAAGAATCCAGTATGAACACAGTCCAGCCAGTGGGCTTCAAACCTGTCATGTTCAGATCCCAGATCTGCTCTCAGCTGTGGAGCTGCAGAGCTGCAGAGCTGCAGAGCACATGGTGGCTGTCGAGATGCAGCTTTCCACTATGACCTCATCACGGCTCGACAGCAGGCTGCAGGTCTGGGGGGGGGGGGGGGGGGGCGTTGGCTTTTTAGGAACAAGGTGCAGACGTCTGGACACCGTCAGCCTCCACCAGGAGTTCAGAGAGCACACACCTCGTAGACAGAGGAGGACACTTCCTCTTCTGTCAGTCACTCACACCTTCAGGCTGGGGGGGGGGGGGGGCCGTGGTTCCAGTATGAGAACCCAGCTGTGGTGACGTGGAGCCCGTCAGCTGTGCAGAGAGGAATGCCTTGTTCCAGAGAGGATGAGGAATGTTGTTGTGACGCGTTCGGGACATTGTCTCTGCAAATATGTCGTTGGACAGTTTGTGCTGTTAGTGAGTCTGAGATCTTCTTTTAAACCAAACACTCAGATCATCGTGTGTCCAAACCACTTCCTGTTCGGGCTTAGTCGGTAAACATCTTCTTAAAATACGTTTATCCTGCTTGATGGATGGACTTTCCCCAAACTTGACCTTTTGGATGTTATGGGTCAAAGGATGAGCTTCTTTCTCAAAGATATCTCCATAAATAAAGTAGCTAGAGAGACGATATAATGCTTTTGATGTTATGTCTTATAATCCAAATACAATATTTTATGGTTTCTCTGCAGCCGAGTGATACCAATAAGATTAGAAACATAATCTTCAGCTTATTTAAATTATTTAGTCACTTGTCATGTGGTATCAATGACGTCATGATATTGTTTTTTTTAAATATATAAAAAGAAACGCCCCTCTGGTATTTTTCATCTCGGACTATCTGAGGAATGCTCACCTATGATGTCAGCTATTTTACTGGCTTATGTTTATTAAAGCTGCTGCAATATTCTATTTATAATATTTTCATTTACATTGGATTAAATCAATAATTGAATGTGAGAAGGTTTGTGCCCACTAATGTCCAACGCAGCTGTTTGGTCTCTGATCTGCATCGTGATGAGCAGGCAGCGCAAATCAAATACACAACCTGTGTATCACCAGTTAACACAAAGCTACTGTGGTCGCTAACACGCATGTAGCTTCCAAAGACAAATAAACTTCCCTCTGGAGTTAGAAGAGACATAAAACTGTTAAAATTAGACTTAATATTTGATTTAGATTTGACAGGTGGATATGAAACCATGACTCCATCTCTGTAATATCTGTAGATGAGCTACAGTTTGTTAACCGTCTCAAAGTTAGAGGTGGAAAAGTGTGTATTTTGTATTCTCAACTTTTTTCTCATTGATCTGAGTTGAGAACATTTATAATAAATGTGTAATTAATATAAATAATGTTACTTTGATGTAATCAGGGGAATAATTGGCTGAATAAATTGAGATGTGGGTGAAGTTTTACACACTATTTCAAAAGTTTCCCAGTGAACCTCTGTGACATGTTTTCATTCAGTTGGAAATAAAAGCATAGAAGCATAATTTCAGCACCGAAGAACAAAGTTTATTTCTCCCTCTGCTCTGAACTTTCAGTATCACAAAATCTAACATTACAATATTCACAATAAATACATCATCGTCAGAAACATCAGTCACATCAGGCTTAACAAAGTCCTCAGTAAAAAGTTTGCGAATGTTATGTAAAGTAAAAACGTGTAAACTGGTGTAGATCCACCCGAAGGACGAGGAGACGCTGTCCCACGGCGTCCCACAGGACGTCCTGCAGCACAGACTCCTCCCACTCTGCTAGTGACACGGCTCCACTGCTCAGAATATCAAACTCAGCACAGAGAGGAAAGTGCAGGTAATGTCCCAGTGAGGAAAAAATGTAGCCTTAATCCCATCTGGTTGAAATGCTGTGTTACTGCCTGCAGCGTCACTGAGCGTCACCACTGAACGCTCCCAGCAGGGCGGACTGGGAATGGCTTTTTGTGCATTTCCCACACTCGCCCTTAATGTTCATGCTCAGGCTTCGCGTTCGGGTCCATTGTCCTCGTCAGTGGCCTCATCTCCCGGTCACACTGGTAAACAAATGGCTGCAGGAGCCGGCGATCAGTTCGACCAGGCTCTCAGGTGCTTGGCCTCCGCCCGGGAGCACAGCTCTTTGTAGAGGTCGGAGTGGATGAACCTCGGGTACGAGTTGTTCTCCATCAGGCTGTAGACTTTCTTCTGAGCCGACAGGAAGCTGGTGACCGTCGGGTCGTCCAGGCTCTCTGTGATGTGGTTCTTCGTGTGGTAATCCAGGTTAATCTGAGCAGGAGAGAAACATCCAGAGTGAGTCCGGGACGTCCACATTTAAGAAAGAACATTGCAATGAATTAAACGAGAGGCATCAGTTTGCTGTTTACCTCCTTGGGGGCTTCGCTTCTGATGAACTCCTCGTAGATGCTGTTGGCTTTGGACACCAGCTCCTTGTGAGACGTGAGCGTGCAGAACTCTTCACACGCCGTCCAGAACTCGATGTTCTCCTCGCAGAACTCCGACTTCAGGAAGATGCAAAAGATCATTTTGCCGTCTGTGAAGGAAAGAGAGAGAGGGACGTGTTAAAACCAAATGGTGGAAGGTGGAGTCGGCGTTTTATTGAGGCCGATAAACCCGGGTGAACTGGGCACCCAGCTGTGACCTTTGGGTGATGAAGGGAGCGACACTTACATTTATGACTTAGTAGTTTGTCGAGTGACTGCGCCCATTGGCTCACGTCATCAGGACTCGGCCTGAGGGGAGAGAGCAGAGGTTGTGTAAGAAACAAGTAACATAGGAGAATCCACAGATTGGAGATATTAACAATTCATTGTTTTCAAACTTTAGGATTTGATCTTATGCCCATGCTATAATAACATATTTAGAATTTAGTTTCTTATTTCCAGGCATAAAATCATAAGGTTTGGTTTCATTTATCCATAACACAATTTATCCATATTAACCATGCAACAATACAACAACATTACTATGGATATATAAACACAAAAACAATATGAAATAAAAATAAATCTGAATAAAACAAAGGTAATAAAAATTTAAAATTATGCAAAATAAAACAAATCAAAAACTATAACCTGTAGTTTCAATCATGCAAAACACAGAATGAAGAGTTCAGTGTCTCACCTGTATCGTCTGTTTCTCACGAGATGTAAAACCGAGTGGGAAGAGTTTGTCTTCAGGAGAAATCTTATTCTTGTTCCCCAGTTTTTCCTCCTGTGAAAAGAAAATGAAGACAACTTGTTAGTGGTTTGTCTCGGAGTGAGTCTCAGTGATGTCCCATCGTTACCAGCAACTCCCCCCCACCCCCCCCCCCCATCAAACTCCAGATGGACTTACTTTGACCCCTTCCCCTCTGGGAACAGGTCAGCAGGTGTCAGACAGTCTGTGAATGCCATGTTTGCAAGGTTCTCTCTCATGGTTCAATATGCTCCCTCTTGACTTAACAGGACACTTTATAGTTTCTGAGAGGGGTGTGAAGGGCCCGGGGGGGGGGGGCGGGGACTGGAATGACAGGTCTGTAACGCGATTGGCTCGGGCCTGTGTAAACAAAACGACTTCTCCCTGGTATGACTCTCAGGCAGTGATTGGCTACGACTGCATAAACATCCCCCCCCCCCCACCCCCCTCCCCCTCACTGTCCCGTAGGCTTCCGCTTCAGGTCGAGATGTGACGTGGGCTCCAGACTCGATGCCCTGACTCCTCACGAAAAAGCTCCGTCAGGGACGAGTGGAACTTTTCTCCTTTTTTCCCCTGAGAACATTGTTTTTGCCAAAGTGCAGCTGCTGTGGGACTCGAGTCCAGACACGTTCACACAAGCACCTGAAACATTCACACTTGTACTTCCAGCACCTCGTCTGAACAAACAAGGTGCATCTTACTTTGAAGAGAAAAATAAGGTTGTGTAGTTGTTAAACTGCCCCGGGACTCACTTCTGATGCACAACTGATTCATTGTCGCTTTGCAACACTACACTGAGCCGTGCATATTTGATGGGTGAGTCACACCGGGCGTGAAGCGTTACCTCTGTCAAGATACAACAGGTCGGAGCAAAGGTGATTACGAGGATTTGAACTAATACCTGGACAGGATGCTGCTTGTTAACTCCACTCATATTTAGTGAATAAAAAAAACCTGACGGACTCAAACCTGCATGGACGTGAAAGTTTTTAGACATTTGTTTTTGTTTGACATGTTTTTAATGGAGCAGATTTCAGAAAACAGTTGAAACCTCATCTCTCTAAATGAGCGTCTCCAGGGAATATATTGACCATTTATAGCAAAAAGGGTAAAACACATTCAGATTTAGCGGATAAACCCTCGAAGGGTCAGCGAGGAGATGCTGCCAGTAGAACTGCCCCCCCCCCCCCCGCCCCCTCCCCTTCAGCAAACACATGTAAGGATAAGAGATGTTATTAAAGTCAACATCACCAGGAGCTGCAGCCCCGGAGGAGGAGGTCCGGGGAAGCTACGGCAGCAGAGTGGAAGTTTTCAGGAAATCGAGGCCGACGTGAAATCCAAGAAGCTGATGATGGATAAATGAGTCGGGGGAAATGACGCGGCTGATTATAGCTTATGAGCTTTAATGGCTGATGCAAGTAAAAGTCCGGTCTGATCTTGTTGGGTTTTAGTTGAAAGGTGAAAGTTGAAGATGTTTTTGCACATCTGGAGGATGAGGAACTCCATTTAGCACAGCTCAGTCATATTATCACCAAGGCTTTTCCTTTTCCTTCAGCTAAAGATATGGCTAAAGATATTTGGGTCACGTTTTTGGTTTTGCCTTTTGCCAACAGACCCCCTGACTTTAAATATTCTGCTGCAGGAGATGAATCGAGCGAGAACTAGATTTGTGATCTAGAAAATCCAAAACAAAACAAAGAGTCAGTTTCTCTGAGCTTCAAAATGAGTGAAGTCTTTCTAAGCACATTGCTGCTTGATACCCACGATCGATTTGTATGATCATAATATTGATTAATTGCCCAACATCTTTACGATGATATAGATTCATCTTGTGTTTTTAGCATCAGTTAAATCTATACATGTGTTAACAGGACCCTGATGTACAGGATATGATCTTTGTTTGCCAATCAAGTCGTATGTGAACTTAACACCAGCTGATCCATCGACCTAAGGTTTATTCTTCAACAGGTTGAACATGA
This sequence comes from Pleuronectes platessa, assembly GCF_947347685.1. NCBI lineage: Eukaryota > Metazoa > Chordata > Actinopteri > Pleuronectiformes > Pleuronectidae > Pleuronectes > Pleuronectes platessa. The sequence continues at coordinate 25,470,414 of NC_070634.1, forward strand.
GTTGACACTTATCCCGCTCCAGCTGATCTGTTTAGGTAAACGTGCCGGATGTCATGCACAGATCTGTCTGTTCCAAATAGGAACTGTTGCTGCTACAACACACTCCATTGTGTCATTTTGTCACGGCTGCAGTGCAGAGGCAGATGACTCAGATGTGTAACTCAGTTCCACCTGCGGGTCCGGGCTCATCCACGGCAGCGTGTGTAACCCACACCACCTCCACCAGCTGGCACCGGCAGCGCCCGGTTTCCATTCGGTCATCGTTTGCATGCAAAGCTTCAGACCTGAAATAGCTTCACATTCTGTTGTCACAGGTACAAAGTGTCCGCTGTGACTCGATAGAGCGCGAGAGGAGCAAATGATGGATGATGTAGAACGAATTGGTATAATATTATATTTGACTACTTACGCTTATACAGTAAAAGTAAAAGTGCATGCAAAACAGAGTGAGTGCAAGCTTTGTGTGGTTGGTGGAAGAAACCGCAAAAACACTGCTGACCACGTCACTGCTCAAACCCAGTGGAGTCTGTTCCAGTAACGAAGCCTGGACATCCACCTGTTTTCCCAGAAGCCCTAAAGAGCGTCCCTCTTGTGGTAGACGTGTATGTAAAGAATAATCAAATTTTGTTCTGTACTTTCGAGGCTTTCATGCGTCTGCGTCACCCGCTGTGCTGTGATGCCCCCCCCCCCCCCCCCCCCCTGTGATAGACCAGTTGGAGATCTGTTGGGTGAACACACAGCGTTGGCCTCGTGTGTTTATTATGATGTGCAGACTGTGTGTAAGCAGCTGTCGCGTTTGGAAGTGGACGCAGAGCAGAGCCAAGTTTCCACTAAGACTCGAGGTCTGTCCTTACGCAGGAGGTGATTCCCAGCACCGGCTCAGAGCCTCTTCTGGTGTTCTGGATGTTTTTTGGTACATGTGAAGTCCGGCTGCTCTCTGAACCTCCTGCTCAGCCCAAACAACCAGGAGCCTAAACTTATCATGAAGCTTCACGTGACGTAAGCTGCTTCCAGACATGCACAGGACATTTGCTATAGATATTGGGGGGGGGGGGGGGGATGCATAATAGAGATAATGAAATAGAGATGAAGATGTCAGCTCGGAAAGTTTGTCATAATAAAGGTTGACGACAGTGTTTATGTGCTTTAAACACCAACACGCCATGTCCCGCCTCCTGATGCTCTGCACAGCCGCCTCGGTGTGTTGTGGACATTTTCCTGTTGTTGTGAATGTGTGTGTCCCCCGGCTGCTTTCTGCAGATGTGAAAGAAAAACTCTGGAAAATATCCGGAGCCACGTTTTCTTACTTCGTGTAATAGACCGGAGCGTCTCAATGGAATTTGGGAGCCGCAGGCCCGAGTGGAGCTGAACCATCAACCCACATCGAACAATCTTTTTTTATATCAAAACTATAAATCAAATGATCGAAGTGCAAACTGCATAAGAGATGGTTTAAGTGCGAATCACAGACAAATCACAGACACACACGTTGATATTCTATTCTTCAACCAAACCTCTGAAATAACGAACCTCTTGGCTTCACCCTTATGCAGCCTGTTTATAGCTGCTAATGGAGACCAGTATAACTTCCAATGGGAACATTCTGCATGTGGAAAGTCGGCAGAAACAAACATATATATAGTTTATATAAATAGATATAAATATTACACAGAGTAGACACCATCAACATGAAGCACTTCTGTCTGCACGTGCACTCAGGCCAAAGCAATCGCTGAGTGGAAAGTAATTAAAAGACGAACAATGGACCTGAACCTGATTTTCCACCACACGCCTGTAACATGTAATTAAAGTTCAGGTGAAAACGTACATGTGGGATATAATTAACCAACCTGGCGAGCTGCAGAGGATGTCTGCACGTAGCCAACACGACTCTTCTCACGGTGAATCGAGGTCAGAGCCAACGCCACATACAGTACGTGACAGACGTCATAATTGTTTTATTATTTATTTATTTAGGAAGTTGTGGTTTACAGCGTCAGAAAAGGAAAAGATTTCCTGCTGGAACACGACATTAAAGTGCTTTGATTTCTAACACGCGTGTGGAATCATGCATGAAGCTGATATCTCTTATCATTCTGAGTAGAATTCCACTTCCGCCGCCTGCGTCCTCATTAGCATAACATCTGTTGTGTGTCAACCGCTGATCGCCCGATGTGGGCGTGTCCCTCTAGTGGTCAGGTTAAGGTTATCACCTCAGTGACTGAAGTGTTATTTCTGGCCCCCCCCCCCTCCTGTGTACATATACACTCACACCAGCAGTGGCTGTTGTTGGGGTTCGACTGTGACCTGCCTTTCCTGTATTTCTCAGTTGTCAGTCAGGCTGAGACGAGAACAGTGGATTCAGGCTTCCTGCCCCGGGGGCGATGCTCCAGGTTGCCACCACAGCCTCTCCATGGTGACATGTTTCTGTTGTGTTGGTGTCACAGCAGGTACTGAACGTATCTGCCCTTTGTTTCCAGGGCATGGTGACTCCATCAGGGGCCCAGGTGAGCTGCCACAACTTGTTTTGAGCCGGTTTTATTTGAAGTAGAATCAACGAACACCAAATATTAATCCTAGTTAATGCACAAAAAACAGTTTCCCGGGGAAATCTTGTCCGGCTCCTATTAATTCATGTTTAGCTACTTTGAGCGGCTGCATTTCCTGCCTGTGAGCTTTGTCTTCAGCCCGCATTGAACCCTGGGATAGGTTTACTGAAGGGATCCACCCGTTGGATCCTTTGTCACCTGAAAATGAAAGGATGCATTTGAAGGAGCCTTCAAAATAGGATGGTCTTCAAATGCGTCCCCTGAAGGATGCCGCTCCTGAAATGGGACAAAGCTATAAACTGTTTATAAAGATGGCCGACATGACGGCCCCAAAAAGTGAAGCCAAAACTTCTTGATCGCCCCCTAGTGGCTTGCTGCAGCAAAGGTCAAAGGTCAATTTTGCTCAACAGGAGAACCATCTTTATTCATCTTCTACGGACACAGCACACAAACATACACATCTATATTTATGTATTTGTGTCATTCTCACAGTGGCAGTAGACGATAAACTTCACTGGACCACAGGGAGGAATAGTAAAAGTGAAGCACCACATTAAATTTGCTGCAACCAAAACCAGGAACATTTTATTTATATTGACACCGATAAAAAACAATAAAAACAAACACAGAAACGTCTCATTAAAATCTGGTTAATTATGATGCAGTTAAAGGAATGAGCTGCCATGGAATCATGCAACCAGCATGACCTTTTCAGAAGAGGTCACGCTCCTCTTATGTCAATCATACAGTGATTCACAAATGCAAATCAACGCCTCAGCAATGACTAGTGACAGTTAAGGTGACACAGGTGTGTGAAGACACACAAATCACAATCTAATGACTGTCCCCGGTGGCGTCATCATCATTCTCGTCCTCTGGGCTTTGTGCCATGAAGGAGGGACCTCAAACCTTCATCCTCTTCTTCAGTGTCCTGCCTCAGAAGCTCATCAGGGCCGGTGGACTCGTTAGGTTCTGAAAACAGTTCTGTCCCTCCCTCCCACAGGTCTCAGGGTCAGAATCCTGACCTGAGACCTGTGAGGATCTTTGTGCATTTTACGACTCGGACATAAGACCTGTTGTCTCTGCAGACGTCTTTAAAAAGCCGCTGTAGGTGCGATTCTGACATTGACACCAGCGACAGATACACTTGAGCAAACTGAAATAACAGAGCAACATGACGCACCGGTGAAAAGGAACAGAGACTGGAAAAGAGCCTTTTACAGCAGGTTTGATCTTGTTTAAAAAGAACCTGTTAACGTTGGTGTAGTAGAGGTATCTAATCCCCCCCCCCACACACACACTGCCAACACTTTTGCATCATCATAACATCTCACAAATTTCGTTTGTACAAAGATTTATATTCTATTCTATTCAATCAGTATCATACTCTGTCTGGTTGTAGCATTTTCAGATGGTTTGCACTGTCACCTCACAGCATGGAGGTCCTTGGTTCAAATCCTGGGTTCAGCCACAGTTTGTGTGTTCTCCCTGTGTCTGTGTGTGTTTTCTCTCTCCCAGTCCAAAGTCATGCAGACTCGGGTTCAGTCGCCTGGAGACCCTACACTGACCGGAGATGTGAATGTGAAAGGGAGTGTGAAATGAAGATCAAGTTTAAATAGTTTCCATTGATTGGGCTGGTGAGTGAAAAGAGACGTGAACGCATTGAAAACTCAAACACAACAAAACAACACTAGACACTAGTGACTTTACACTGTTAAAGATGTGTGTTGTTTCTTTCCAAAGCCCGTGTCCTAGTTTCCTGCTTCAACTGAGAACTGCAGTCAACACTTACAGTTTAGGAATAGGATGTATGGGGGGGGGGGGGGGGGGGGGGGGGGGGGGGGGGAGGCTATCACTACCCAAACATTTAAATTCCAAACCTTTGTGTGTTTGTACTGAACGCCGTGTGAAGAATGCACACAGGGCACAAACACACACATACGCACACAAACTACACAGGGAACCTCCCTCTTTACGGAAGCTGACATTTAACAATCCACGGCCCGTGTGCGTAATTCAGAGTTAAAACAAAAACACATCAGAACCGGTTCATCCCAACAGCACAGTAAAAGATTTACTGTGCTGCAGTAAATCTTTTACGAGCTTGTTGCACATTATGACCTCAATTTGAATTGCAAATATGCACTTTCCCACAATGCACTGTGCTGTCCTACCTGCATTTGAAGGGCACAGGTGCAGAGTCCACGTTGGGTTTTGTTCCACGTGCAAGTGACCAGTAACGCAGCTGTTGGTCTGGTACGTTATTGTTATAAAGGAACTTCATCTTTTGCTGTTTATTGGGGAAGTTTGAATCTCACATGCACAGCGTTGGAATCACTCAGTGGCTTCTCCTGCTCAACACGTCACATACATGCAGACATGGAAGCACGTGGCAGCTCGGTCAGACCGGCCTAAAACCTACAGTTCGATCTTTGAAGGTTATTTAAAAATAGTTGTTTCTGTGCACTGATGCTCCTGACCCCCATTTAACACAGATACTACTCTTCAGAATAAAAGAAGCTTCAGCTGCATTTAAATCTTCTGTTTGTGCGTTTTTCCCTCTGTGCCTGTTCTGTCTTAAAACCACGAAAGGAAAGTGGGCATCTTTCTGTGTGACTGATACAGAGGCTGCACTAACTCAGATGTTGAAGATGCAAAGTATAATTAAAACATGTGATTTGAGGGCAGCGTGGACGCTCACAGCAGGAATAGAACCAGTGTTTGTGTTAATTAGAGGAGACTGATGTTCAGAAAGTGGTAATTTAATGAGCGCAAACCACACATTGACGTATTTTTTACTATTATCATTTATTTCAGGAACAAAAATAGATGATGTTCCAGCGCTGCCTCTCAGGGATGCTCCTGTCCAAACTCCCTTCAGCTTCCTAATTTCCCCCGGCCATGCACCCGGGTCAGAACCTGCCTGGTGGAGGAGGGGGGTCCTTCTCAGTAGAATGAATACGGTTTAGATGAACAGGGTTTCTGACAAAGTTATGATGCAGGAACCTGAACTGTCTCAGTTCCCTAACAGGCTTCACAGACAGACGTCAGCATTGCGTGATTGGGGGTTTATACAGATTTTCATTTTTCCTCCGTCAGCAGAGTTTCCAAATTACATCATATTCCATAATCCACTTCCTTGAGCCCTTAAAGGTACACAGGCCAAGTGTGAAGTCAACAAGATGATTTGTGAAAAATTGTTTTCTTTTTGAAACCGATGAAAAAGTGACACTGTCAACATCTTCTCAAGTTTTCTCACAGAGCAGAAAATACATTGATGTGAATCTCTCATGAACTAACCATTCCATTTATTTATATTCGAAAGGCTGTAGAGAAAAACACAACATTCTGTTAAACAGTGTTTCATACCAGATAAAAAATCTCATTTCTCCCATCAGTGACTGATTTCATAAGAAACTGGAAGTCTGGGCCTTCCTGTTTTTAAAGCAGCACATATCACTGGAAGCACTTCACTTCCAAGTCCACAGAATAAACAGGGAACTGCGAGCACCAATATCCTTAGTCACATTAGTCCTAAACACAGATTACAACTCAGAGCCATCGAGTCGATGATCCTATCTGGTGTTTTTCTTAATATTCATCTGATTTACTGCTTTTTTCTCGTTTTTATTGATTCAAATGCTGGAACTGTTTGAATATGAGAGACCACAAGCAACATTAAAAAACACACACATATATATTCTGTCACTTGTAGCACGGAGGGTGAAGTCCGGCCGTCGGCTGCTTCTCCACAACGAGTGAAGATAACTGTTCCTCCTCCGACGAGAACTTGGCACAGCCTCCATGTTTCCATCCCGACACCGTGAAGCTTCTAAACACGCAGCAGACGATCACTGTGCAAACATCCCATCGCTTCTTTCTGACGCCGTGTTTAAGATCTATTTCACTGTCGTCTTTAAACAGACCACAACACTGAGGCCGCGGCAGCGAGCGCTAGAGAGCCGCGGCAGCGTGAAACATAAAAGGTCACTGACTTCAAAGTGAGCGATTTAAATAATTTAATGTCCTTCAAATCTCTAACAGTTGAAAAAAGCACGTCAGCACTGCAACGGAGTTTGAACTCAAATGGTGACAAGCAACAATAAATAATGACACGTTGAACTTTTTTTAAGTTAATTAACTATGAACTCCATAAGAACACATTGGAACAACATGGTTTGGAAAGCAGGGGATAAAGGCCCATCCTCTCCGGGTATATGAGGAGCTAGAACATCCCATCATGCATCTGTGATACTAGTTCTACTACATCTCCACTCGTAGTTTATTCAGTAAAATCACAACCGTCAACACTTCGGTGCTTGAAGAGTTTCTTTTTAAGTCGTGAGCTGAGGAATTAAATCAGACACCACCGGCCGTCACTGTTAAGATGCTGTGACGCACAATTAGCTTCGGATTCAACACAAAAAAAGTGCATGATTATGTTTTGTTATCATTCAAAAATATAATTTGCTCTAAATTAAAATTTTTTTTACGTTTGTTGTTTGAATACTGCCACTTTAAAGATATTACAATATTTGCACGAAGATGTCACCCTCAGGAAACTTAAGACTAAAAGAAAAACTTCAGCGTCAGTTTTTAAAACCTCACATCAGTCCGATGTAGAAAGAAATATCCTCTTGAAGTTTCCCAGAATGCCTCTTGCTTCACTCAGGATGACATGTGACTCTGAGCTGCTCCTCCCATCACCGTGGGTTTGATTCTGTCTCTGGAGCCTCGGCCGGCTCTTTCCGTGACAGCTCATTGTGCGTCAGTGGCAGTAAAATGCAAACAACTAGATACACTCACACACACACACACACACACACACATGCAACGTGTGCGACAGTTACACAGTCTCACATCCTCAATCTTTATCTGCACAGGAAACACCTCTGCAGAGAAGGAGCTCAGGCGGCTCCACGGTCAGTTGCGAGCGTTAGCGGGGCGCCACTGACTCGTTCACAAAGTGCTCAGTTGGCCTACGAACACACACACGTATCATCCGGTGCACGGTGCACGCTACAGGGTGGTGAGGCCGGCTGTGTTTCTTCTGGGGTGCTCAGTGTGGGGGATCCTCCCTGTGACTACAGGACACGGTCTGGGTCTAGTGCCGGCGGCGAGGTGCGAGGCCTCTGTGCGTGTCCGTGTGCCGCGCAGGTCCACTCGCCTTCCTCCTGTGTTGTCGGCCCTTCCTCTGGAAGGAGCTCAAACATTCCAGTTATGGGTTTTCATGTCCGTTCTCTCTCTTTCTCTCTCTTCTTCCCTCTCTCTCTCTCTCTTTCCCCCCCGACTGTGCTTTCATCCCTTCGTGGCGTCGGCGGCGAGGTTTTCCAGGAGAGTTCTATAAATGTCGGAGCGGAGGAACCGTGGGTACGAGTCTCTCTCCATCAGCCCGAAGACGATCTTCTGGGCGTCGTCGAAGCAGTGCGTGCTGGGAGTCTTCACGTTCCTCTTGATCTGCTCCCGGGTGTGATAGTCGATGTTGATCTGGAATGAGGCACAGGAAGAGGAATGAGGGCAACTCAGCCGAGAGCCAGAGGTTTGAGCAGCAGGCTCCGTGATTCCCTTTCATTCCGCCTCATTGTTCAGTCTGATTTAATCACACAAAGATTTACGTTTGGAGCAGTGTGTGTGTGTGTCTGTGTGTGTGTGCGTGCATGAGCAGTCTTTACCTCTTTTGGAGATTCTGCTTTGATGAACTGCTCATAAACCTTCTTGGCCCGTGAGGACATTCTGAAGGAAGACTTGATCTTCTTGTAGTCCTCACAGGTGAGCCAGAACTCGATATTCTCATCGCTGTACTCAGATTTGAGGAAGTTACGAAAGGTGGCCAGTCCATCTGAAGCAAGAGAGGTTTAATAAGAAACCTTAAAACTCATATTCTCACAAACGTAATTCACTGTTTTTGCAGTATTCTCATCCTCGGAGGAGGGGGGGGGGGGGGGGGGGGTTTGCAACCTACATTTAGACTCCAGAAGCCTTTCCAGTGACTGTGACCATTGTTGGGTATCTTCTAAACTTAGCCTGCTGGGAGAGAACGCAAACGGGATTACTCAACCAGAATCAAATTTGGGGTGAAATAAAGCTGGGAGAGCTGGGAGAGCTGCAGAGGAACGCAGAGAGCTGCCTAATCAGGAGAAGCCAAGCGGATGTGCTTATCAAATATGTACCCAAAAAAAGAAGAGATATATTGGTGTGTGTGTGTGTGTGTGTGAGAGTGTGTGTGTGTGTGTGTGTGTGTGTGTGTGTGTGTGTGTGTGTGTGTGTGCGCTGCCAAAGCAAACATGGTGTCTGTAGTTCATTTGAATCCTTCCATGATGCCATAGATGGAAGTGATAGGAGCAGGCCGGCTATTTCAGAAGCAAAATGTATGCAAAACACTCCACGAGCCGTCCTTACCTCTCGGAGCCGGACGAGTGAGAGAACATGCACTGCAGTCTGGACATGAAGTTCTTTCCACTGTGTGGAGATAAGAAAAGCGTCATACTATGAACTCCTGATGGATTTTGCTCGATTACTTTCAAAGAGTCAAAGCATGTATCTGTTAGGAATCAAACAGAAAACCTGCGTGCGGGGGGGTTTACTTAACATTAAACATAATATTTATGATTGTTTATCTTAAAGGTTTTGACGCAAAGGTCCCAAAAAAGTGAAAAAATTCAATTTGAAATTCAAGCCTTGTATGAAATAGACAATTTAACAAGAATCTAAAAATGCTTTCTCTTCAGCGAGTTCACTGGAAACCTGCGGCTGGAGAAAGTTTCACTCACATGTTCTTGTTTCTCTTCCCCTCATCTGCGTCCATGATGAAGTGCTGCGTGGTGAGTGGCTCGCCGGTTAGGCTGGGCATTGTTTTGTTAAGTCCACACTCTCAGGCTCTGGGTCCTGGTCATGCTGCGGCTGAGAGACACTTAGGAGGGTTCCCCCCGCGAAGGGCCTTTATATACCCAGGTTTCCTGTTGCCATGGGACTGGGGCTGCTGGGATGCATCAGCAGAGTCGAAGAGGAAGCACCCCTTCCTCCTCCTCCTCCTCCCCCCCCCCCCCCCCCCCCCCCCTCGGTTCCTCCCCTCTCCTCCTGCCTCAGCGTTGGAAACAACACACGCTGCACTGAATGTATGATTCCCCTCGTCTGGTCGCCTGACTCCCTGTTATGTCTCCCTGCTTCCTCCCCATCTGGACCCCCCCTCCTCCCCTCCTCTCCCCCCCCCCGGCTGGACGAGCCCGACCAGGCGATCCGCGGCTGAAAGAGCGCTGTGTTCACATTATTTTTAGTCTGGCAGGACAGATGCAAATGACAGTGATGGTGATAAGCAAATCGAGACCTTTACCTTGTTTTGATACGGGTCCAATGAAAATAAGCTTCCGTCTCTCGGAGGGAAAGCGTTGACCTCCATCCATCGCACAAAGGCAAGTTTTTACGTAGAGCACGCTCGGTAACAAAGAGATTTTAATACGCTTTACATTTAGAAAGTCGACAAAAACAAACACATTTAGCATGTGCTTCACAGTGACACAGCCATACGGATAACGACTAAGCAGCATGCATCATGGAAACACCACAAACACACAACCTCGCACTTCCATCTTACTGAGGACCCTCTTTGGCATCATGCACCCCCTTACCCTAACCTCCACCATCACACATAAACGCCTAATTGTAATCCTCACCTTCACCTTGAACTAATTCTAACCCTAAAATCCAGTCTGAACCCTAAATCTGCTCATTGAAAGTGAGGACTGAGCAAAATGCCCAAAATGCCCCTTGTTCCATAAGGTCTAGGCTCAAAATGGCCTTAACCTTGACCTTAACCATCACAGCTAACTGGGTATACCTAACCCTAAACCTCGCTCTAGCCCTTAAACCAAGTCTTGACCCCCAAACAGCCCTTCTAACGTAGCTCACACTGACATCGCTCAAAGGTGTTTGTCGAGTTTGGCTTCAAAAGGTCACAACTTTCTCAGGTAAACACACATTCACCAGCAACCTGATCTTAATCCAGCAACAACCAGGAAGCCTTCTGTCTGAAGACCTGACTCCTTCCAATCAGAGAACGGCGGAAATGCATGCAAGGACATATGTGAAAGAGGAAACAGTGAATCGATTGCAACAGAGAGACTCAGCAAGGCGCCAGGAAGTCAGGGCGTCGTGTCACCACCACAGTCTGGTTTCAGCTTTATTGTTGAAACCGTCCGATGAGGTAACAGATTAAAAGCTGACATGTGGATTTGTGTTGTGTTCTAAACGTCTATGAGGCTAATTCACCGTGAAATGAAGATACATCACATTATCTCACTTATGGGGGAATTAACTTTAACAACAAACATGGAATCTGATGCCAATGTCGACACTGACTCACGTACACAGGCCCCAGCCTTTCTGCCAGTTAGTCACTGAAGAGACTCAGAGCAGACGTGTGAACCAGTCCATCTGTGTATTGACGTGTGACTGAGCTGAAGTGAGTTAGCGATGACCGGTTACCTTTCAGGTTTTGTTTCCTCAAATCGTTGCTGCCCGACGACAGAGACATTTTTTTTTTTGCTGACGTTGACGCAGCGGTTTCTGCAGAAGATCGGAAGCTGCACAACATCATGTGGGAATTTACAAGCTTGGTGGAACACCGGCTGTGGTTTTATTTCAGCCCAGTTTTACATGATTCACATGCTTACATGAGGGAATTAACGGGAATTGACTGGAAATGTTGTGGGTAATTTATACTAACTGTATTTACCTTGTCATATACAGACATATAAACATTTTGTTTTTTCATAGGCTGATTTGAGCCCTGAGGAAACTTTGGGCACTTGACTATATGCTTCTGCATCTTTGTGTCATTCTTAACATAGGTCTTTGCACAGTACTTGCAAATGTACACAGCCTTTCCTTCTACATTGGCTGGGGTGAAATGTCTCCACACATGAGATAGTGCACGTGGCATTGTTCTGTAGAATAAGATGAGAAAAAAGCTTGTAAAAAAAAACACTAAAGCAATGCCAGAGATATAAATAGTTGGCCAATTGGAATCGTCTTTAAAAATATTTTACAATTGATGGATAAATGAATAGAAATAGGCTAGATGAACAGATGAACAATCCTCAATCAGCATGCTAATATATTTCCCCCAGTAATATCATCGAAACTTACCTGACCTGGCCTCAATAGCCCTGCTGTAGTGTGAAGGATGCTGGGAATTATCTGTGCATGTGATGGAGAAATGCACAGTGGAGGGTTGAAATTCAAAGTGCAGCATGTGCTGCATTCCACACATCTTTAAAATAGAGTTTTGAATGATGTTTTTAGTGCTCAGCGTTTAATTTGTGTAATTTTTGTTTTTTTCAAAATTCTCTAGCTGAATATTCCCATGGAAAGTTTCCGGAAAGTTTCCAGAAATTTATCAAAAATTTTCCGCCCCTATGAAACCCTAATACTACCTGTAGCCCACCCATTTCAAAATAAATACACTCCAGCGTTTCTGTTGATGGAATCCATTCATTTGTTTTTAAAAGGTTTTTTATCTTGAAATATTTGCAGGAGTGGAAGATGCACGGCTGCATACTGTTTACTACTGATATTTATTTGGGTACACAGAACTACTTTTATACAAGGAAATACAGTTTTTATACCATAAACCTCAGAAAGGCTGTAGGTATATTAAAAGTTAACGTATAGAACTTGAGGCTGTAATCTCCCTTGTGACGTAACCTGGAAGGCCACGATGATAAAAGCACTCTACCACGTCAGTCTCAGTCGTCAATCATAAAGTTTCCCCCCATTTTTATAGCATCAAAAAATGTATTCAACCCAAACTTACCGGAAAAAAGATCATTCGAACATACGTCAATGTAATAACCCTCTTTTGAGATAAAATGTACTTGCAGGTACTTTGACATTTGAGTTTGGCCCGAGTCCCATTTAGCTTCCCTTTATGGAAGCTGTCATGTCATCCATCTTTAGATACAGTCTATGGTTGGTATTAAGAGTTGTCTGGACACGTCCACGGGGAAAAGAGAGATGTGAGAGGTGACGCTGTTGGACGATCCACAGACCAATTTGAGGGGAGCATGCTGGGTCCTTAAGGGCTAATTTGTGAGACATGTCCAATCGCATTGGGAAATGAAGAGCGGGTATAGATGTTCCATACTGGGAGGCAAGGAGAGAAACCTTCCATGACGGAGAGGTGATCTGAGAGAGAGTCTAACAACTGGGATAATTGCTTTTTGTTTTTAAAGGTCTCATCTGTACGACGTTCATAGAACTGCACTCAGTTGTTGAGATGAAACAAACAGCGAACGAGGAGATGAGAGACACGATCATTTAACATTCTGGTCCCATAGGCAGCAGGAAAATATTGTCTGTAGAAACAGAATCAGTCAATAACAGTTGGGGCCATAACATGAACCTGTGACTGTTGTGCTATTGTCCTGCAGCACAACTCTGACTTAAAAACATGGAATTGACTCTCGGCTGATAAGAGCTAAAACACAACAGATATGTGCTAAAACACAACGGGTAAGATCAAAAACATAGCGGGTAAGAGCTAAACACAACGGATAAGAGCTGAAACATAACAGATAAGAGTTAAAACATAACGGATAAGAGCTATAACACAACGGATAAGAGCTAAAACACAACGGATAAGAGCTACAGACAACGGATAAGAGCTAAAACATAACGTATAAGAGCTAAAACACAACAGATAAGAGCTAAAACACAACAGATAAGAGCTAAAACACACAACGGATAAGAGCTAAAACACAACAGATAAGAGCTAAAACACAACAGATAAGAGCTAAAACACACAACGGATAAGAGCTAAAACACAACGGGTAAGATCCCAAACATAACGGATAAGAGCTAAAACATAACGATAAGAGCTAAAACACAACGGGTAAGATCCAAAACATAACGGATAAGAGCTAAAACATAGATAAGAGTTAAACAACAGATAAGAGCTAAAACATAACGATAAGAGCTAAACACAACGGATAAGAGCTAAACAACAGATAAGAGCTAAAACACATAACGGATAAGCTAAAACACAACGGGTAAGATCCAAAACATAATGGATAAGAGCTAAAACATAACGATAAGAGCTAAAACAGAGATAAGAGCTAAAACATAACGATAAGAGCTAAAACAGAGATAAGAGCTAAAACATAAAGGATAAGAGCTAAACACAACGGGTAAGAGCTAAAACACAGATAAGAGCTAAACACAACAGATAAGAGCTAAACAACAGATAAGAGCTAAAACATAAAGGATAAGAGCTAAAACACAACGGATAAAAGCTAAACATAACGGATAAGAGCTAAACACAACGGATAAGAGCTAAACAACAGATAAGAGCTAAAACACATAACGGATAAGCTAAAACACAACGGGTAAGATCCAAAACATAATGGATAAGAGCTAAAACATAACGATAAGAGCTAAAACAGAGATAAGAGCTAAAACATAAAGGATAAGAGCTAAACACAACGGGTAAGAGCTAAAACACAGATAAGAGCTAAACACAACAGATAAGAGCTAAACAACAGATAAGAGCTAAAACATAAAGGATAAGAGCTAAAACACAACAGATAAAAGCTAAACATAACGGATAAGAGCTAAACACAACGGGTAAGAGCTAAAACACAGATAAGAGCTAAACACAACAGATAAGAGCTAAACACATAGATAAGAACTAAACACAACGGATAAGCGAGCTGAAGAAAAACAAGAAAAACTACTTTAAGGATAAAAGACCCAGATGAGATAAAGATGTGAGCTGCAGTAAAATTAAATCTGATTTAGTTGATTTCACTGACCACCACTAAGTTTCTGTTGTGTTCAAATACCTCACTGATAAATGAAATGAATTTCCACCCAGGAAGGAACCTTTCAGCAAATAAAGTGATTTAAAACGTCGTATAGAAGCTCTGTACAATCAGACACCTGACTGAATATACGTATATCTGATGTTTTACTGTTTCCTCAGCTTCTCCTTCCCGGCACCTGGTGCCACAGGCCGCCCCGTTTGCAATCTGCCCTTCGGCTTCACTGATGCTGCTCCTCTCCCTCTTTTGCCCAAACACGGTTAGAAGCACTGAGGTGTAGTGAGGCGTCACCAAAACACTGAGAACTGAAGGATGTCAGTGTGAATCTGACACCCACCTTCATATTTCATTCTGTCTCAGGCCATATCAGAGCAGGATACACGGTTTAAATAGAGTGACATAACCTCGAATAGCAAGATCTGGAAGTGAGGGAATCTTCCTCAGTACTCACTTCCTTTCCGCTGCTATGATTAAACAGCCACAGATTGTGTGTGAAGGACTGAGTGTGATGAGGCCTCGTCACTTATCGGGAACAACCCCTCACTTCCATGTGTTCTCAGATTTACTGACATTGGTGCTCGGCGGGGGGGGGGGGGGGGGGGGGGGGGGGGGGGGGAGAGACCAGTGAAGCTGTGGATTGTGAAACCTGTGAACAGAGTCAACCAGAAGGCCAAAAAATCACATTTATATATCACTGATCAGCAATTTAAATACATTCTCTGAGGATTATTTTGATATTCGGATAAATGTTTTATATTAGGAATCAGAAATGAGAAAAGTTTCATCCGCATCTCCACCTGGTTTGTGAACAAAGTATCTCAACACCGCAAAAAGGGAATTCTTCCGAATTTTATATAGATTTTCATTTGAACTAAATGATAAACTGATTAGAAATTGGTGTTTGACAGTCGATGGTCAACGTCACAGTGACCTCTTGTTCTTGTGAAGAGGATTTATCCGGGAATATTGATAGTTTTCATCACTTTGACGCAATGATTAGAATTGAAAAAACTATTTTTTCCTTGTGAATGCATTAACACCTCGAGAAAATCATTTCAAAAGTGGCACAAACTCACTGATTACCTGATTAGATTTAATGGTCAAAAGTCCTGGTCACAGTGGCTTCACCAAACTCATTCTTGGCCTTTTGAGCAGATCTCAAGTCGGGCTGGAGCGTGTTTCTTTACACTCTGACCTTTTGTCACATGGACTCAAAGATGAACTGATTAGATGAGAATTCAAAAAGTCAAAGGTCACAGTGATCTCAATTAAAATGGTATGTCGCCTGAAAGGGTAAATCTAGTTTTTCGACATTTTCAACCCATAGAACGTTCCATCGCGGGTCAACAACAACATTTAGTAACGAGATTTAAGTATCATCCCTGCGGCATTTTGTTTTTTTTCTTTTAAATTTAGTTTTACTCTTTGAAGAAGGCCTGGAATGTCTGGCTGCTAATAAGTAACACAACAAGCAACACAACTTTATCAAAGTGAAATATAAAGAGGCTTATTCTCCACGTTCACATTCTTTTATTTGATCAGAAGACACTGATCTCATCGTCCAGCTCCTTCAGGTTCTTTCTCTCAGTAGATCTCTGCCATCGTCGTCTGTGTGTGTCTGTGTGTGTCTGTGTGTGTCTGTGTGTGTGTGTGTGTCTGTGACGAGATTATTCCCCTAACAAGGCAGAACATTTCAGGCTGATCTGTTACGCATCAGGTTGTCTGATGACTCCTGTGTTGTCGTTTAAGCTGCCGGGTTATTATTAGCTGCCTCACTACTCCTTTTTAAGGCACATTTCTGAGGAATAAGGCCATTTACAGAGCAGAGCGGGATCAAGGGTTACCTCGGGGGTTACTCTTTTCCACTTTGGTAAAACCCTACTGCTGGTGTGTGGCGTCATCCCTGCACCTAATTAAGAGGATATATCAGACATGTGACCAAAAACAGAATCTCCTTGCTGGGTGAGCGGTGGAAACTCTTCTCTGGCTTATTCCAGTTTTTTTTGTAGTCATGCCCGTGTCCACGCCTGCAGTTAGTCAGTCAATCAGATAAATATAAACTTTGGTCTCAGACTTCTGATGATGTGGAAATAGAATAAAAAAGATGAAGAGTCCGGATGAGGATCAGGACAATTTGGTAAAAAAGTTGTTTTATTTTATTTTACAGAGAGTTTTGCACATTGTCGAGCCCTATGACAGAAATATTGATTTGTAAATACTAGATTGATTGATCAGAAACCACTCATTTACCATTCCTCATCATTTATGATTCTTTCAGTCAGACTTTCTGTTAACAAACAAGTTTTATCAAATAACGATTAATCCTTCAAAATCATCTTTTCACACATACCAACATCTTTCTCTCTCCTCTACGTACAAACACTTCTTTCTGCTCACATTGCTTTTTATTCCTCGTAGTTGTATTTCATTACTTTATTAATGCCCACATTTCATTAATACTGATCATCAATAATATATCAAAAGCTGTTTTCTCAGGACTTTGAGCTGAAATTCACTTTCTTAAAACCTTTTATTGTAACGTATTTATCCTGCTTCTGAACTTACTATTTTATGTAAAGCCAAAACGTTTGACACAGATCCAACTGTGTGTCACGTTCCTGCAAAAAAGGGAATTTTTTTGGGAAATGCAAATTTAGGGGAGTGCTCTCTATCATCATCATGAACTGTGGTAAATTTCCAGGAAATTGGTTTTCCACACACCAAGGACCCAGTGGGATATGATTAGGATCGAACGCGGTCACAACAACACGGAAATGTACAGAAGATTTGAGTGAGGGGTGGAGCCTTGTGTTTTTGTTTACAGCAAATCAACACCGGTGTCACTAAACGCTTAAGAATCTCGCTGTTTTTCCAGGTTGAAATCTTCACACGTGTTTTTTTCAGTTTTAGATATTTGCGGAAAAAACCTCAGGAGCAACTGACCTGGACGTTACGTCACCGGGGACTGAGGAGCTCTACTTAGTGCCTCCTAATTTTATTCCACCCTTTTCTCAGCTGTAGCAGTTTGGCGATCTTCAAATTGCTTCTGTGTTTCTCCAAATTGTCTTTTGGTCATTTGTGTCTCGTAAAACACGTCTGTTATTGGGTTTTGAAAGGTTCCTCATTCATAACGTTTATTATTATCTAGCCGTCTGCAAAAGGACATGGACATTGATGACTTCGGGTTGTAGAGCTTGTGAGAAATGCTCTGCCTTTGTAAGAAAACGTTCATGATCGTCTCAAACATTGTGAAAGAACTTTTCAGCTCAAACAACAGCGTTCTCTCTCACCTAAATGTACCACATAGTTCTGGATTTGCGCGTTAGGCTCAGGTAGGCGTCAGAGTTCAGGAATCTGGGGCAGGAGTCTCTCTCCATCAGCAGGTAAACGTGTTTCTGGGCCTCGTCGAAGCAGGAGATGCTCGGGTTCTCCAAGGACGTTTTGATATTCTCCCTAATGTAGTGGTCAACGTTGATCTGGAAAAACACAGAAAACAAGTATAGCCTTACAGCCCATATTCACAAAGCGGTTTCTTTCCTTAGAGAACTGTGATGTGTCAACATGACCCTCAAAACAAAAATATCCTAAAGCATGGCCACAACCGCAGGCCACCGATGCAGGCGGGACTTAGCCCCGTGCTGCTAATAGTTAACGAGAGTCACCAATGTTATATCTTTTCTGATCTGGTTTTACAGTGCCTTGCATAAGTATTCACCCCCTTTGGACTTTTCTACATTTTGTCATGGTATAACCACAGATTAAAATTTATTTCATCGTGAGTTTATGTAATGGACCAACACAAAATAGTGCATCATTTGGAAGTGGGGGGAAATATTTCATGGATTTCACAATTATTTACAAATAAAAATTTGAAAAGTGTTGAGTGCATATGTATTCACCCCCTTTACTGTGAAACCCCTAACAAAGATCTGGTGCGACCAATTGCATTCACAAGTCACATTTGCAAGTCACATAATTAGTAAATAGGGTCCACCTGTCTGCAATTTAATCTCAGTATAACTACACCTGTTCTGTGACGGACTCAGAGTTTGTTGGAGATCATTACTGAACAAACAGCATCATGAAGACCAAGGAGCTCACCAAACAGGTCAGGGATAAAGTTGTGGAGAAATATGAAGCAGGGTTAGGTTATAAAAAAATATCCAGAGCTTTGAACATCTCTCTGAGCACCATAAAATCCATCATAAGAAAATGGAAAGAATATGGCCCAACCGCAAACCTACCAAGAGGAGGCCGTCCACCCAAACTGAAGAGTCGGACAAGGAGAAAATTAATCAGAGAAGCAACCAGGAGGCCCATGGTTACTCTGGAGGAGTTGCAGAGATCCACAGCTGAGGTGGGAGAATCTGTCCACAGGACAACTATTAGTCGTCTACTCCACAAATCTGGCCTTTATGGAAGAGTGGCAAGAAGAAAGCCATTGTTGAAAGGGATCCATAAAAAATCCCGTTTGGAGTTTGCCAGAAGCCATGTGGGAGACACAGCAAACATGTGGAAGAAGGTGCTCTGGTCAGATGAGACCAAAATTGAACTTTTTGGCCTCAATGCAAAACGCTATGTGTGGCGAAAACCCAACACTGCCCATCACCCTGAGCACACCATCCCAACAGTGAAACATGGGGGTGGTAGCATCATGCTGTGGGGATGCTTCTCTTCAGCAGGTACAGGGAAACTGGTCAGAATAGAGGGAAAGATGGATGGAGCCAAATACAGGGAAATCCTTGAAGAAAATCTGATGCAGTCTGCAAAAGACTTGAGACTGGGGCGGAGGTTCATCTTCCAGCAGGACAATGACCCTAAACATACAGCCAGAGCTACAAAGGAATGGTTTGGATTAAAGAATGTTAATGTCTTAAAATGGCCCAGTCAAAGCCCAGACCTCAATCCAATAGAGAATCTATGGCAAGACTTGAAGATTGCGGTTCACAGACGGTCTCCATCCAATCTGACTGAGCTTCATCTTTTTTGCCAAGAAGAATGGACAAACCTTTCCATCTCTAGATGTGCAAAGCTGGTAGAGACATACCCCAAAAGACTTGCAGCTGTAATTGCAGCGAAAGGGGGTTCTACCAAGTATTGACACAGGGGGGTGAATACTTATGCACCCAACAGATGTCAACTTTTTTGTTCTCATTATTGTTTGTGTCACAATAAAATGTATTTTGCACCTCCAAAGTACTATGCATGTTTTGTTGATCAAACGGGAAAAAGTTTATTTAAGTCTACTTGAATTCCAGTTAGTAACAGTACATAATGGGAAAAAGTCCAAGGGGGGTGAATACTTATGCAAGGCACTGTAGATTTCGCTGGAAACTTGCAGATTTGCAACAGTTTTTTTTTTTATTTTAAAACACGTGTGTATTGACTCTGGGGTCTCACAGCACATCCAGTATCCGTCCTGCTTCATTAATCCACTTCAATGAATGAGATATGTGCAGCTGGCTGGACAGCGAGCTCAGGATCAGACAGCTCAGAGCCGGTTGGACTCAAATAGACGGTTTGAGTTTGGATCCAGTTATGAGATGGTGAGTCAATTCAAGATAATGATGCACAAAAGGTTCAGGTTGTCATTTAGAAACTTAGAAACTTTGCACGGACGAGAAAATAAATTGAAAAGTGAAGCGGTTGTGTTTGCATTTGTTGAGACATCAAATTTGGATTTGAAGAGGATTTGCCCTCATCTTCCATATTGCATGATCTACTTTTACTAATCTCCTCCTTCCGATATGAGGTGCAGTTTCCTTTCTGTGTTGCAAAAAAGACCTGATGCTGTTTTGTAATATCAATTTGGATAAATGCAGTTTACACTTAGCCTGATAAGGTATAATCTCCTGGCTGTTAGTCCAGATGTCGTCCTGGTGTGACTGACACTGACCTCTCTGCAGGCCATCGGCTGGATGAACTCTGTGTAGATCTCCTCTGCTTTCCAGCGGAGATCATCCAATGAGGCGGTCGACCTGAAGTCCTCACACGCCAGCCAGAACTTGATGTTCTCCTCACTGAACTCCGACTCCAGGAAAGTTTGGAACGCTGCTAAATACTCTAAGAGAAAGATTTTTTAAAAGTAGTTCATTATGCAGTATTTAGAGATGGTCAGATTTCAGTTCACGCTCAAATTCAAATTTAGAACGAGTTCATTTTGTTTAATGTATTTAATCATCAGAAAAGAGTAAAACCTTTCTTACTTTTATCCCGTAATAGTTTCTCCAGAGTGAGGTGGAGTTTATTCTCTGTCTGACAACTGTAAATAGATAAAGATCATAAGATTAGGAACGTTAACTTTCACCCAATAATATATAAATACATTTAAATATCTATACAAGCCCAACATTAACTACCTGAGTTTCAAAGAAGATGGCTCTTCACTTATTTTTTGCACCATCAGGTCCTGGACATCCTTCTTACGCCTCCTTCTATTAAGCACAATATCAATCCTGAAAAATAAAAGTTAAAACTTAGTTCAACAAGTCGAACTTTAACTAAACATGAAGTTAAAAACGCAAACATTGAGCCTCGTTGCCCTTTTTCCAATCACTCATCACTCATCATCTGTCGGGGCTTACCTTCTGGGTCTTTTGACGTTTTGCATCAGATCCCGGATTTCATATAAGCGAGCCTTTGAAAACAGAAGCTTGGGCATTTTAACATCTCCGTTAGTGTCCTCAGATCAGTGAGAGGACTTTCCTCCAGACAGAAACAGGGTGGAATGGCTGTGACGCCGAGGACCTGCAGCTACAGGTATCTGGAAATCTCATGGATAGACATGCAGCTGCTGTTGAGACCACTCAGTGACTCACTGCTGCTGAATTCCTCTGATTCACGGAAAAATCGGATTCCTCATCTTGATGGTATATGTTTTACTACATGTCATGTACATGCGTGTGTACGTTTTGTCACATGTCTTTAGATCGAGTTTTAATGAGTTCCATTTTAATGACTGATTAATGACTTTATTAAAAGAGCCATGGGTTGGGCTTTTGAGGATATGAGCCATGAGCCACAGACATTAGTCAGTACAGATATTTACTATTGCATCAAGACCGCACTTGTTAACACCATGGGTGTGTCAGGGTTTGTTTTATATCAGAGCTGAGACCAGAGTATTTATTTAGGTGATTTAGTAGTAAGAATAACACCCTTCTTTGATATGCAATACAATATCTTATACATGGAGAAACGTGGAATAGAGAAACATTATCTCTTTAAACCTTATTTTTTCATGTAAATGGCGACCCAGATTGAAATGGAATTCTACAACATACTATTGTGACTGTGTGTGTAACTGTGTGTGTGTGTGTGTGTGTGTGTGTGTGTGTGTGTGTTTGTTGATATGGGCGTGAGTGGGGCTTTACAGGAGTCCCTCAGGGGTCTCACTGTTGTTGTTGGTTGGTAACCTTGTGGGTATGTAAATGCTGAAGTGGGTAATTTCCAACTTTCCACCACAGTCGACGCACACGGTGCAAATTACTTCCCGGTGACCCCCCCCCCCCCATGCTCGATTGAGCCGTGCTTTGCATCGGGGACATGGGAAAGTTCAGAGGATGCAAAAATGAAATGGAAAAAACGTTCACAGAGACGTGATCAGTAACTTTTAATAAATAATTTGTAGAGTGATTTTTCTGTTTGCCAACTCTCGAGCAGAAAGGTGGAGTGTAGTAAAAACAGAGACTGGGTTTGATTGAATGTTGAGTTGTGACTTGATTCTGCGGTTTGTCGTCTCACCTCAGTGTTTGTGGAGATTACAGGATCACATTTCCCATAATCCTCGGTGCTTCAGCTCACAGAAAGCAAACTGGCTGCAGTTTTTTTAAAGAATTTTTTTTATACCCTTTGTTCTCAGCCACTCAAAATCAATAGTGGTTCAAACTTCACAGCTCAGAATGCTAGTCATTATCTCATTTTCTAAATAGCGTATGTGGGTGTTGCTCCCAGTGTGTGGGTGGTTCTGATCAGCATTCAGGTATGTGAACACACCTTTGTGTGTGTGTGTGTGTGTGTGTGTGTGAATGTGTGGGTTGGTATTGAACACCATGTCCTGATTTGTCCTCGTGGAAAGATTGACGGACAAGTCACGTCATTGCAAATTCATAGATTCGTAGAATTGTCACCTGTGAGGCTGAACTATTCATAGACGTGTGTGTGTTCATGTTCACACCAGTGACACTGTCCCTGAAGCACATTATGAAATCCTGTGTGTCCTGTTTGTTACCATAAATGGACTCGATTTTGTTTCTCAATGAAAATGAAAACAGAAATGGAAACAGAAATGGAAAAACAAGAACACAGAGACACAAACTGCAACGGACCAGCACCTTATCTCAGTGGTTGTGTTAAAAAGTGCACACACACACACACACACACAGGAAGCTCTGTCTTGCA
Source organism: Pleuronectes platessa (assembly GCF_947347685.1). Classification (NCBI taxonomy): domain Eukaryota; kingdom Metazoa; phylum Chordata; class Actinopteri; order Pleuronectiformes; family Pleuronectidae; genus Pleuronectes; species Pleuronectes platessa. The sequence continues at coordinate 25,493,179 of NC_070634.1, forward strand.
GCATCTTGGTGAAGCCTCAATGATGTGGAAACCAATAATACAGAGGCTGCATGAGAAGTAGGTTTCATTTGACAGAGCAGTTTGCACCAAACTTACACACTCATATTTACCAGTGCCCTAAATATGTGTGTGTGTTTTACATAAAGAAAAAATTATTATGTCCAGGGGAATGTGAAAATGCCCCCAAAAATGCCATACCTTAAAGATAGTAACAAAATAAATGATTGGATCTGCCCATTTGTGGATCAGCCTTAACGTTTAATGTGTTTTGATAAGTTTTGTGGAAACTCATTTGATTGTTTTTGTGTAATCGTGCTGACTAAACTTGTGTTGTTACCATTTTCCAGTGAAACTCCCCAATCAGCTTTTCTTTCCTTTTACAGTCAGTGAGGACACATTGACTAAACACTTGAATCAAGGGATTCCTCTTCGTACGGTGACTAAAGTACTGGCAGCACGTCCCTGAGAGCAGTACTTTTACTCACCAGAATACTTTGCCTGCAGTACTTATATCTTATCATAAGACGTTGACACTGTGAATGGCAGTAAAGACAGCTCACCCTCTTCTCGGGCAATTGTTTAAATTTCATATTTTAATATTCATCATTTAACATTAATATGAGATTTTCCAGTTATTTTACTGTTTATCATTTATTTTGAGGTATTAGATATATTAACAGAAAATAACATCTCTTTTTCATTGATCTAGTTTTTTCTTTAACTCTGGTGACATCCCATAAACACAACAGAGTTCTGCTATTTGATGATGGGAAAAAATTACTTCATGACAACTTATAGGAAAACCAGTTTGAAGTGTATCTGTTCTGTACTAATGGTCTGAGATACTGTATCTGGGCCTTCAGGCTTTTACCTCGTTGAAGAAGTTTTGTGCATCTTCACTGACATCAACTGATTAACTGAAATAACTCCATGTCTTGGACATCGTAGCTTTAACATGACGACAAAGCAACGTCACGAAAACAGGAACAAGTTGAGTGTCTACGCATGTTTTGAGTTAGAGTAAAACTAAAGTTTGTTTTTCTACGTCAACTTGTTCAAAATGTAAATATTTCATCTCACTCCCAGTTTATCTCTTCCACCAGCTCTGTTCTGGTCAAATGCATTTAGTAAAAAGATATGTTGTGAACGACAGAGTGAAGACGACAAAACTAGATCAACACGTGAGATTAACAAAACATTGCGTTGACACGTGGATGAAAAAACGTGTTGATAAGAGGAGAAAATCAGGTTGAACAACAGACGTCTCAAAGAAAACATGTTTATCACGGTAACTGATCATGTGACGGACATTTACTGATTAAATTCCTTCCAAACTTCCCTGTTCCTCTCCCTTTGTTTCACTTTATGTTTTGATTTCAAGTGGACACGTCAACGACGGAGCACACGCACTCTATTAAAAGATTTTCCATGTTCACTTCCAGAAGCATGATAACACATTATTGATTCCCTGATAATCGGCCGAATAAATGTGTGATTTGTAAATACTTAGTGTACTCTTCAGAATTCAAAGCCTAGGGGAATTTTTATACGTATTTTATTTGGTTAACCCCTTATTGCCTGAATTAATTTCCAATTATGTGTTTAATTGTGTTAAACACATAATTGGAATGTGTTTTTGGCTGTCATACAGATGCTAAATTAAGTGGAGATTGTTAATTTCAATATAGCATATACAATAGATATAAATTTAGGTATGAGGCAAATTAGCGACCTTAGGCATACTGGGGCATAACCTTAAATAATACAAAAAGACTAACGTTCATCTCTCACAGCGAAGATGAACTTCACATGAACTCATCCACTGCACTTTCTTTTTCCTTTTGGTCATTCTGGTCTTCATTATATTTTATTAAAGAGTTAATTTAGAGTTTGTTAGAGCGAATACACACTGAACTTAAACCCTAGACACAAAGATAAACTTCCATTTGTTTTAATTTTTTTCTGTCGTCATTCAGGGATAAACTTTGTCCAGTTGTCTCGAAACTGTAAAGGTCTAAACTTGTCTTCATGAGCTGATGAAGATTATGTGTCATATCATTTTACTGCAGATTATCAATCCACCTTCTTCAGTTTGACATTTAACAATGAGTCTTTCATCGGAGACACGTTTTCTCACTCGTCATCCGTCTCGTAGGATTTCGTATCGATTATTCACAAGCGCAGAATTTCCCTCGTTGGTCAGCAGCATCCCTCTTTCGTCAGGACGCTGTACAACTCAGACTTTCACACGTTTTCACACAGACTGTTGTGACACTGACGTTACAAAATAAAGGAAAGTCAAGAAACATCACATCCGATCGACAGGAAGTCGACTTCGTGAGGCAACAGTGAGGGAAACCGGGGCCTGTGTGTTTGATTTGTGGAAACACATTGTGCTCATTGAATGAAACACAGTTGATATGTCCTCACTCGGGCGGGCGTGGGTGAAAAAGAACTGTACACAGAGTACAAGTATTTTAAGTACGTGTGTGTGGGTTAAGTGTTTACATACCGTGGCATTGTAGTTGTGTATCTGATTGACATCAAATCCAATCTAAACGGACCAGTGTGGGTGTGACTGGTGAGCGGAGGCCGGGCCTTTCTGCAGACTGAGTCACGCAACACCCAACAACAAGCTGCAGCATGTGCTTTGTGTCGAGAGGCCGAGTTAATACTGACAATACAAAACCAATGAGTTCCTTAAACTAGTGGAGCTGTTGTTGTACCACTGTGATCGGGGGGGGGGGGGGGTTCACACGTGAAAAGTGCTGCAGTCACAGTGAGAGGAGGGAAAACAGCTTGAACTGAGTTTTCACACAGCGACAGTAACCAGTGTGTGTGTGTGTGTGTGTGTGTGTGTGTGTGTGTGTGTGTGTGTGTGTGTGTGTGGCCACCTCCCTTGTCACAAATTAGTTTTTTCAGAGCGGGAAAAATCTGAGCGACCAGCGGAGAGAGAGGGAGGACGCGAGGACTCCCAGTTCTCGCCTCCTCGCTCACGTCTCACGCTGCTGATTCGTCGTCCATGTGTTTGTTTCTCACAGATCTGATGACGGTGGCCGGGTTTGATCATCTCAGCTCAGGAGAATGTTGTCGGTTCTGTTTGTGTGGCGGTTTGCAGGATTAGAGCAGGACTGCTCCCGTTGGCAGGGCGGGGTCAGAGCCCGCCAGGAACCTTTTATCCTCTGGAGCTGATTCAAGAAAGAGGGCGGATCCAGGCTCTTTGTCTTCAGATTTCTTTAACATGGCGAGATGGGGGCGTTTAGCTTTGAGGGCTCCTCCTTCCGGCAGAGTCCTGGTTCAGGTCGGTTTGACCCGCTCTACCACCTGAGCCACAGGCCGGTGGTTTGATCCCTGGCTCCTCTAGCCTGGATTCCAAAGTGTCCCCGATGTGTGCACGTGTGTGTGAATGGGTTAAAGCAACTTGTACTTGTGGTGTATAAATACTGTCCATTAACCATTTAAGCCTCTGGACTCTAAGATCAAGATTAAAATCATGTGAGGTATATAAAGAGAAATCAAAAGCATTTTAATAATTGACAGAATAATATCCCCACAGCTGGTTGGGTGGAGAATCAGTATTTCACCATGTGTGTGTTTTTGTGTGTGTGTGTGGAAGTGGAAGTGAAACAGACTTCGGTCCTCGAGGCCGAGGCAGATATTCAGGGGGGAAGTCAGACTGACAGGTTCCTATTACCCTGTCAACAGTCCTCAGACAGAATCCCCTGATTCATGAGCAACACTTCAGTCCCTCCACTGGTCGACTTCCGTCAGCAGGAACCTTTCACACAGAGCCCTGACCACAGGTTCCTGCTTTTTAGAGTCATGGATTATTTAAAATCTTCCACCAGTAAAAACACTGAATGAACATGGAGAGAAATATGGAGATCCTGTGGTGTTCAATTCATTATTGAAGTGTTCCCACTAAAGACAATTAGCTGACTAATGGTTAAATTACAGGGATTAGAGTCACAGTTGTTAAATTACCTGTTAAACCTGTAAAACATGGCTTCCTGGGCGAGGTCATTATAATATAACATAATAAGAACAAGTAAACCTGTCGTTAAAAGTCCTTTACATTCATTCTGCTTTTTTTTTTAATGAGGCTGTTATTTTACAGCTGCTAACACCAGGCATTCGTCTCCATCTAGTGGTGAAAGTTACACAGTGATTTCACAGAGAGGAGCCACAGTAAATGATAAAAGAGACGACTGCAGGTTCAAGACTGAATCACTGATCTGGTAAAATGTGGCAAAAAGAGGGAAACACACATTTCCCCCCCTGTGTCGCTGTCAAATCTCGTCTTTTATTAAATATCTTTCAAAATATCACATTTACATTTTTCATCAAGTCCTGAAAAACTATATCTTGGACAAATGGGTCCATGAGATGATTCCCACCAAAGGTTTCTGCAAAGCGAGCCTGTTGAAAATGTTTATTAAAGCACACAAATTCAAATAATATGAAATCTACATTAAATTTCACACAAATTATTCTAAACATTTTATCTTCAACTAATTAGTTCTGCTTCTAATTAGTCTTTTTTTATTATTTATATGTATAATTTTTATAGCATCAATAACTCATTAAGTCAGTTTGATAACATCTCCCTAAAATGGCAAAAACCTTTGACCTTTAAGTTTGGTTGATGTCCCATCTGCTAACATGGAGGAGGAGGATCCAGATGATTTGGCTCCACTCTTCATTTGCTGTCATGTCGTCCATCTTTATTTTCTTCATCGATTTTCACAGGATCACCCTATAGCACCTCTAGTGGTCAAACACTACACTCAGCAACTTGACGCTGTTGTATTTTATGTGATAGTATAAAATGTTGATGAAAACAAAGATATATACACAACAGGTTTATTTAACTGGGTTGCAGCTTCTCTCTCCGAGTCTCAATAAACTTGCAGCTCTAAGGGATGAAGCTAAAAGAGAAACACTCAAATGTCCTCAGATCAGGAAATATTAGAGAAAGTTACACACTAATCACTTCTTTAACTCTAAAGCTGAGTATTAACGCACAGGAGATCTGCCACAGGAGGAGGTGATGTCTGGGAGTTTCTTTGATGAAACCCCCCCCCCCCCCCCAGTGAGCTCCTCCACGTCCCTGAACCCAAAGTCGTGGGGAGTAATCTCTGCCTCTCCTGCTCAGGTTATGTGGACCATGCTGGGGCTTCTCTGCCTCCAAGCTCCCCCCCCCCCCCCCCATTCATCCTTCCTCCCTCCTCTCCGTCCTGCCGAGTTTCCTCCCTTCAATCTTCTCCCACTTCCCTGCCTCGCAACCCCCCCCCCCCCCCCGTCCTCTGCAACCTTTCCCTCCAATGTTTGTGCTCAGACCTAATTCCCTTCGTTACTCCTTCCTTCTCTCTCCGTTTCCTTCTGCCTCTGCTAATACCCTCACCTCCAACACCTCCCGCCTCGTTCCATCTCATTGCCCCTCTCTACAAATCCTTCCCTTTCTCATTACTGACTCCCTCCTTTCCCCTTTTCTTTCCACTCTTAATGCTCCTGCCTCCCTGGCTTTTTATTTGTCCTCTCTCTCCCTCTCTCTGGTTATTTTCATCCGACGTCTGCAGCCATTTTTCAAATCACAGACTTTTATACTTCTTTCCCAACTTCTTGACCTTCTCTGTCCTATTTTATCCTATCGTATTCTACCTTACCCAACCCCATGTCCTATCCTACCTTACCTGACCCCTCTGTCCTATCCTACCCTTCTTTACCCTATGTCGTATCCTATCCTATCTATTGTATCACATCCTAATCTATCCTATGTCCTATAACCTATGTCCTATCCTACCTTACCTGACCCCTCTGTCCTATTATCCCCTCCCCTACCCTATGTCCTATCCTACCTTACCTGACCCCTATGACCTATCCTACCCTATGTCATATGTATCACATCCTAATCTATCCTATGTCCTATAACCTATGTCCTATCCTACTTTATCCGACATGTATGTCCTCTCCTACGTCATACCCTCCTACCCAATGTCATAACCTATTATATCCAACCCTAACTAACCCTATTCTTTATCATAACCCGAATCCTCCTGGCTGTGGCCTTGAACCTAAAACATTCAAAATATGACTAATCATTAATCAAAACATCAGAATTACTTTTAATATGTGATTAATGATTGTAATTATTAGGATCATTAGTAAATACAGACAAGGATCTAATCCCTGATCGTTGAGAAATTCTTTGGGATTTTTCCTGAGGTTTCTATCAGTTGCTCATAAATTGAGACACAACACTGACACACACACACACACACACACGCACACGCACAGACGCTCATTAACTGATCATCATAAACAACCACAGCCGCTGTAGTTCTGGTCCAACAAACACAAAACACCACAGTTTTAATTGAAGTATTAAACTGAAACAAAAAAGCTAAACAGCAGGCAGCGAGAGATTCTGTACAGTTGCCGTTATTGTAGTGTTGTGTAATATGAATCCAACAAAATCACACTTAATACACTGCTGGTAACAGATAATAACAGGTTTTTGGTCTTTATCAACACAGAACATCTTATTTTTAAAGGTTACATGATACTGAATTACAAAAAAAAGTAATACCATATCTTTTAAGAGTACTTTATATTAGGCAAATGACAATATTTCTTTATCATTAGTTTTTGTGCTTGAAAACAGGCTCCTCAGAAATGACATACACCCCAGTCTGAGTAATTCAACGATACCAATTACACACTTTTCACCACCTGATAATCGTCTTTCCAAACAAACACATCTTTTCAGAACTTCATGTCGTCTTTAGGCTGAATTACACAACTTTTCCTTATGCTACACAAAGCAGTCAGAGCCAGAACCAGAACATGAAAAAGCTGCTTAATACATTATTTTGATAACATTTGGCTGCAAGATGCCGTCGGTCCTCGTGCCGGCAGCCGCGTATCTGTGTTCTCCTCTTCCTCCCGTCACAGACGAGCCTCTTTGTTTAAACCTGAAATTCTAAGGAAGGCAGTGCAGAGTCAATCATCCGAGCGCTTCATTCCCTCCAGCTGCTTTCACTGCTGCTCCAGGAGAGCTTGGTAGATCTCTGATTTGAGAAAGCGTGGATAACAGTCGTTCTCCATCAGCCTGTATATCAGCCTCTGCGCCCTGTCGAAGCAAGCGGGCCCCGGCAGAGAGAGGTTCTCGCTGATTTCCTCTCGCGTGGCACAGTCAATGTTTATCTGTGTTCAGAAAACAGCAACTTTTTATTTCACCCATGACTTGTTTTTGTCTGGAGATGTGTTTTTTTAAACATTATGAGAAAGTGCTGCAAGCGGAAACAAGGGAAAGTAAAAAACCTGCGTACGCCTGAGCAGAGAAAGCAAAAGGTGGTTTGTAAACACGGATGTAGCTCATAGAGGGAGAGTTGATTTAAAATGACACAGGTCTGACTTCTCTCATATTCCTGGGTGATCGAGAGCCTCACCTGTCTCAGAGCGTCCACCTGCACGAACTCGGTGTAGATCCTCTTGGCAGCTTCCGTCGTTTCGGCCTCGCTGGTCATTTTCTTGTAGCGCTCGCAGGCCCGCCAAAATAAAAGGTTCTCCTCGCTGTACTCTGTCCGCAGGAAGTTTTCAAACACCAGCTGGCCCGCTGCACACACACACACATGCACATGCACACAGACACAAACACACACACACCTTGAAACCGGGGCAGTTTCATTTCAAACGTTCAACAGAGGTTAAATTATTCTGTAGTAAATTGACCTGGTTCCTTTCTCATAATCCTCGCTTTTTGTCGAGCCAGTAATGAAACATACAACAACAACAGAAAGGGAAGAAGACAGATGTGTAAAGAAAGTACAAACAACTCTAAGTTTAATCCCAACCACTCTAAGTACATTTGTTTATTTGTATGCATGCATATTTCACAGGAAATTCAAAGGGCTTCACATAAAGTGTCAAAGTCATCGTGACAAATTGTGAAAGCAAAATGAGACAATAGAAAAAAGAGAGAGAAGAGGATGGAGAATAAAGAATAAAAATCTATAATACTGATCCTGAAAAGCAGAGTTAACTTCCAAACTCATTTCACTGTAAACATCAACCATTCATCTTCACCTCCTATTTTCTAGGGGATGCTGGGGGGGGGGGGCTGGAGCAAATCCAAAGAGTGTATATAAATACAGACACTCTGTTTCTCACTCGATTTATAACGTCAGTAAACCTTTTTACTTCCTAGACACGGCATAAGTCTTCTTTGGTAAATTATGGTCCCATCTAGAGTCGAATGGACCATAAATCATTGGGTCCATTGGGGTGTGGACACTCCTGTGATTGACAGCTGGTTGCGCCCAATAAGTGCAGGGCGTATGTGCTGGCAGTGTCAGTCTGCCCCCCCCCTAGAGCTCCAAATATAATTATTTCTGTTTCCAAAAACCCAAGATGGCCGCCAGGGCCAAGAGATAAAAACCAACCACACTCACAAGCAATTAAGAGTTTCCATCTGATCTATTTCTGGAGGAAGTTGGAGCACTGAACCCAGAACCTCCTTTGCTACCTTCTTTTTTTCTTAATACTTACTCTGGGTATTTTAAATCACAAGAGCCACGAGTCTTAGTTAAATGTGATTCAGTTATCTCTCTCGCTCACATGCTCTCTCTAACTCGCCCTCGTTAGCTCAAAGAAGTCCTCGAACAAAGCGACCACGCAGCAAACCACCAGGTTATTGTGACGCCCCCCCCGTCGTATAACTGAACGCACCTATAGTCCTTATCTCCTCCATGCACCCCCTCACCTTTGTCACAGGCATGTTCACGGTGCTCTGATTCCAGCGGCAGGTGTAAAATACTTAGCACGTCCTCTGGGAGCACCATCCAAACAGCTAACTGCGAGCGCCGGTGTTATTCACACAAATTGCTCTACATAAATCACAGCCGGCGCTCTGACAGTAATTGACAGGAAACTAAATATGTCCAGAGAGCGCGGCGAATCACTCCGGCTGCACACCTGAGCCCTCAATCATCACACACTCTTTAAAAATCACACAAGATGTAAAGGTAAATGCCGTCAGATTGCATCTGCCACATGCACGACTATTTACCCCCCCCCACACACACTCACTGTTGTTTACCAATTTGTCATTTGTGACGGCGCATTTCTAACAAAGGGGAAATGGAGCAAGTGGGGGTGCAGGGGAGAATTTATCTTCCGGGGAGGACAGTTAATCTTGATGCTGGAGACAGCTCGGCTGAAATATTACAGATCAGCTGAATTCGTTTGAGCACAGTAATGAGAGAAGAGAGGCAGCGGGAGGAGAGGCAGAGGACCCATCTGTCCCTTTAGTCTTCTTCAAATAGAGGCAGGGGACGTGGTCAGGTGGAGGCCGGAGATATAAATGAAAAGGAGCAGGGCTGGAATCGCCCCATCCACTCAGGCAGCTCACATCGGGCCTATTATCTCCACCGGAGTCAACTCTCCTTTAAATATATCTCTGAACGGATTGGATGAAGCTGAAGGAAGAATATAACCTGCGTCCTCCTAAAGAAGCCTGAGGGCGATTCAAGAGAGAGAGAGAGAGAGAGAGGGAGAGAGAGAGAGAGGGAGAGAGAGAGAGAGAGAGAGAGAGAGAGAGAGAGAGAGAGAGGGATAAAGAGAGAGAGAGAGAGAGAGAAAGACAGAAATAGAGATAGAAAGGGGGTGAATCTTACTTTTGCACTCCAGAAGCTGGTCCAGCGACTCCGCCCACACCGTGACATCATTGACTGGAGCCCTGCAAGTGTCAGAAAAGTGTAATATTATTAAAAAGTATATTGTTTACAGGGCAGGAGGTTTGAGAAATTACTTATTTTAAAATGTTAATATTAATCACATCAGATCGTAGATTGTAAATAAAGATGGACGACATGACAGCTTCTGAAAGTGACATATAGAGGATTGGAAATTAATGAAAACTCACATATCGGCTCTTACTGGAACACAAGGTATCAGCCGTCAGTGAGGTCCCCCCCCCCCGACGACACCTACAACAGAACAAAGTTTTTCTGACGGGTGCTTCTGTACACATGCGTTTACACGTGCACACATGTTCAGACACGTGCATACACACTCAGTGACAACACACACACACTAACAGACAAATACTTTTACTTTTTATCCATATTTGTTTTTTGGGTTGCATGATTTCTGTATTAGTGAGTGCTCACTTGCACATTTTTTTTCATTTCTTTGTTTGTTATTGTATTCCAATTGTTTTTTAGGTTTCAAGATATTGTTTATAAAGATAATCTGATCAATATCTTTTATTCTCCCAAATAAAATGTCTCCATTTAATTTAAAAGTTGCTCCTGCTCCTCTTTTCTCTACAAAACATTTTAGCATCTTTATTCATTTGAAGTGAAAAGTTGGTGGAAAGTTAAAAATAAAGTGAAATCTTGTCCTTTTAGCATTAAAAGTATAAAGTTAAAGATAAATAAATCACTTTTAATCAAGGTCCTTGGTTACTTTTCAAAGTCACTTGTACTTAAACGTTCGCCTGTTCTTCTATCTGAGACGATTTATACTCTGTGGGACTCACTGAAGCTGCTGTGGGGATTGGCTTCACTAAACTAAGCTGAAAGTCCTATTTCTGTAAATCTAATTGTACCGACGAGTTAGATTTATGTCAACATGGCAGCGAACTGGCTGCGTCGCCCTCCCATTACTTCACTCGTTGGAGAATCCTTAAGTAGATGGAACTTTAATGATCCCAGTGGGTAGAAGTGGGTCGTTGTAGAGATAAAAAAACCCCAGATAGGAATAAGTCAGAGACGTGAATGTAAAACGAGGAATTACAGGTGAACGAGATTAAACGTGGCCGCAAATAATAAATAGGGAATCGGCATCTGCAGCGCCAGGCTCTCAGGATGGAGAGATGTGAGCAATGGAGGAGAGATACTGAGAAGATTAAGTCTACGGCATTTATATCAATATGCATTGTAAACATGCAGGTGCTGCAGCTTCTGTGTAGATAGAGACGTTTGTTGTTGTCTAAAGTTGTGAGTCATCCCCAGAGATCTTTTGAATGCACATTATTTATAGTTTTGAACACAGTCGGCTGCATATAGAGGGACTTCATTAGAAGTAAAGTTTAAGGAATTAACTTTTTACAGCCTTGTGTTTGGCAGCAATCATCCAACGAACAGTAAAAATAGTAATTACATTGTTATAACGCACTTTTAGAGCATAAACAGCTGCTGATGATGCTTTACAATTTAAAAACATGAGCAGAAGAAGTAGTTCCATGACGCAAAGCAGCATGGGATGGATGGATGGACTTTACTGAAGCCGAACCTGGAAATTCCTGTGTCATAGCAGCAAGTAAGGCAATGAGCAATTTTTAACGATATATAGAGATAGGGAGCAAGAGAGAGAGAGAAAGCAATCATGGGATTTGCAAGCAGTGCTGATAAAAATCGACATGATGAGACACAATCATTATTCACGTTGCGCAATGAAAAATCAAGATCCGGAACGAGAGACCAGTACAAACAGAGCAGGGAGAAAACAGCCAACTGGTTACCAGCGTGTTTTTCACTTTCGTAATACGTCGTTTTGCCCCAGAAGTAAAAACAGAGAAGTGGAAATCCACGGGTGAAGCGGATGTGTCTCAATAAAAAAGGCGATTAAATGAAATTGAACTAATTAAACTGGGGATTTCTCTGGGTTTGAAGTGTTGATGGAAGAACACAAGGCAGCAGCATATCTAACATAAGTCAGGTTGTTTTTAGACGTAGCAATTAAGAATAGTGACATATTATATCTTTAAAACAAAACAAAACAAAGAAAGGAATCTTTAAAAAGTTATATCTAACTCTTCGTGGGAGCTTGTTCTGAATCTTTGGTGCTTAACTATAGAAAAGCTGCTTCCTCATCGTCCTCAGATCTAATGTCAGACACGTTCAGTAAACAAGCACCGAGCACCGCTTGTTGTGTTGAGGTGTTGTCACAAGAAATATCACAAAACCACAGCGGCTCCTCCTGCTGCTTGTCCCAACTCAGCAGTGAGGAGCGATGTGGGTGCAGCCGAGCACCACTTATCATTAAGGAAGTAACACAACCGTTGTGTCTCCTTGTTTATTTCTTCACCACAATCAGACAATTACACACATTTATAAATTGTTGGTGGTATAAAACCGCATAATGTACTTTGTGCTTCCATAAACTCAACCAGGTTTCAACAGGCTTGTTTTTTAAAGGCTTGTCACGGAGCCAGATCTGGACTGACCCCCCCGACCCGTCATCAGCCCCACAGCCGGCAGGACAGACGGCTCCGGGCAGAACCGTCCATCAAGATCAGCTGTGAGAGGCGAGTGTGACAGACCTGCCTGAGAGCAGCAGGGTCTGAGAGTGTGAGGACACACACACACACACACACACACACACACACACACACACACACACACACACACACGTCTCAGGGATAAAACCCATCTGAGCAGAGTTTACACACACACACGTGGGTTCAGATCAAATACAAATTCTTGAGAACTGAGTTTCATGGATTGTCGTCCATGTTTGTCTCGTTCTCTTGCTTTTGTCGAACGATTAAGGTTTTGTTAAAAACCAAAATAATGCTAAAACCTATGTGATGTGTTGAAACAGTGCAAAATCTGGCCAGTGTGGCTATTAACGATAATGCTAACAATCGCTATGCTATTAGCAATACTATTTTGAGAGGTCTAATTCAGAAAGTGTGTTTTTAGATACTTCAGTTTGAATTAAAACACATAAGAGGATTCCTCAAAAGAGTTTAATATCTGCTTTAAAAAACAAAACCAGAATCCAATTGTTCCAAAGTTGAACAAAGCTGGATGAAACCTCTTCCACAGAAACTTCTGACGGCTTCTAAGCCTTGTGTTATCAGAGAGTCCCTCAGAAGTGAAGAAAGACCTAATGCACCCACTGTCTCTCTGCTTGTCCTTTTATGATTGCATCATATAGCAGCACAGACAGAGAAAGAAGAAAAAAAAATCACAGCCGAAAATAATGCTCGCTCCTCTTTGGACCTTTTTCATGTTTTCTCAGGGATGGAAGGGAGAGAGAGAGAGAGAGAGAGCTGCCGGCTCCCAGAGCGACACACAAACACACAGAGGGGACAAACTTCCAACACAAAGTGCACGGATCACAGGAGTCCCATCAGAAACACTTGCACACAAACTCGGCAGATGAGAGGGAAACCGGCCGCAGAACATACGCCAGCTTTATTCTAGCAACATGCCTTGTGGCGTGGGCGAGATAAGAGAGAGAGAGAGGGAGAGGGAGAGAGAGAGAGAGAGTCATTACTGAGGAACAAGGCAGAGCAGAGGGTAAAACATTCAAAACGCTCGGTGCTAACAGTTCATCCAACGTGTTCTCGGGAGCTCATACTTACAACATGTGTGTTCCGCTGCCAGAAAAGACTGGAGGAGGTTTGGAAACTCCAGAGTTGTTGTGGGAATCTCTGCTCGACAACACGCAGCCGACCCTTTCTCTTCTCGAGCTTCCCTCTCCTTGACTAACCCTGCAGGTACAAGCCCGAGCATGTCGAGCTGCAGAGCAGAGCCGGCCCCGGGGTTAGCTCCAGTGTCAGCTCTCGTGCTTCTACTTTTTAAAACCTTAAACTTCCACAAACACCGAAACATTTTACTGCGGCTTTTTTGGGCTGTAAAGACAAAACCCTCCTAATTTGCTGTTTTTCTGAAGTTAGAGACCACACGAAACCTCACGAGGGTTTAAAACTCTGGGGCTTCGAGCAAATCATGGGTTTACAATGTGAAGCAGATGGAGACGGAAGCACAGCTGTGACTGAACCGGGCCTGGTAACCTGCTGGAGGCCTCGGCTTCGGTCCTGAAGATAATCACGCATCTCTGGAGAGAAGTGAAATGCTCAGTTCAGTGAGTAGGGAATGTTTTTACACCTTTTGTTATTTTTTTATTTATGGTCAACGTGTTATTTCTTAATCAGAGATTTCATGGAGACTTGGTATCTTCTTGGTTTTCTCAGCTGTGTCTTGGCCTTGTAGTTTTATCACTTTAGATTAACTTTAATTTTACGGTGTCTTGAAAACCCTTGGGCAAGGCACCAGGTCTCTGAGGTTTAATACATCTGGGATTTTGGATGGTGGCTAAAAGTTGCCTTTTTTACCTTTTACCTTTTTTCACAGGAGCATTGCACAGGACAACAGCAGAAAGGACCTCTTCATGAAATTTAAAACAAAGTGCATATATTACATTCAAATAAATAACAGTAGAGAAGAAACCATTAAATTCAAGGGACTCTGCTTTGTAAACGTGAACATTAAAAACCCCTCTCCTCCCATTGTGACATACTATGAAGCATAATATCGCTTTTGGTATCATTTTGAACCGTTATTCCTCTTGCTGAACTCATAATTATCAGTAATTCTAATGTGATGTTCAGTTCTGGATCAATCTCAAGTGTACAACAAAGGGGCTTTAACTAAGATAGAGGAAAAAAGTTTGGGTTTGCAACAGAAAGATGATTCACGGGTTCACTGCCACCTCCCTGGTTGGATATAATTATACGTGTGAGTACAGCACGAGGTCAACGTCTAAAAGCTGCAGTTCCAAGAAGATCAATTACGCATTAACGGGATATTTAAGTAGAAACGTTAAAACAATCCCTTATCGAGCGTTGGGTTGAATTGAGGGCGACTGGAATTTGGTTGTAGATACTCGAGAAACGTTTCACCTCTCACCCAGGAGGCTTCTTCAATTTCGGCTGAATTGTACAATGTCCAGAGTCTGTGTGTCATCTCAAATGTGAGGATGTGGACGTTCTTTACTGCTGCAACCTTAATGTGAGATTCAGGGACACATGCAGTGCTGGGCAGGATCATTCAGCAGCATTCACCTTAACCTACACCACAGTATTTCCTCTGCATGTTATTCAAACCTATATTTTCTGTTTGCATGAACCAGTCATCTGCACCGGAAGCAGTTTGACCCAGTTCAAACAGGAGCCTCGTATAGATTGAGCTCTCTGGAGACAACCGGTGGCAGCAGGAAGCAGATGCTCAAGTATCAGGCAGAGGTGGGGTGCAATGTCCTCATCTAACATGGGGGGGGGGGGGGGGAGACAGAGCGAGAGAGACGGGGAGAAGGATGGGGCTATGAAAATGACTGATGGGAGCACAAATGGCAGAGCTGTGATCGGGAGGAGAGAGGAGGAGGAGGAGGAGAGTTAATGGAGACGTGGGACAATGCTGACAGCTAAGCGGGGCTACCTGTCCGCCCATCTCTCGTCTCCCCCATGTCTTGATTTGCAAGTCAGTCCTCGACGGGGGGGACACTTGTCTGGGGGGGGGGGGCCAGCCAGCCTGGAAAACAAGAGCAGGTGTCATAAAACACATCTGCGACTGGGATTTGCATCTGTAATGACCCCAGTGGACATGTTGGGAGTTTGACATTCACAACAAAAACCTGTCAGACACGCACTCGGAGAGGAATTCATCACAACATGTCCGCCGTCCTCTCACTTAGCAAAGATGGAAAACTGCCTTTTTTTTCTTGGGGTCCCAGTGAATCAATAACCTTCTGTTTATCAGGGAGTTTCTGTCATCGTCCAACTGGGTTCAGAATCACCGGCACATGCTTAATGAGTTGGAGACCCAGTTTGTGAGTCACAGCTTGTTAATACATGGGACAGATAGGAGTAAGAAGAGACTTCACCAGTGTGAGGGGATTACAGATTCACTGAATCCCAGACTCTCATCTCAGCTGCCTCGGTGCCATCAGACGGGTTTAATGGTTCTGACCAGACACTTAAACCAGTCCGCTGATGGCAAGCTCCACTGAGGTGAGGCTACAAGTGGAATGACCTCTGTTTTGATCTCAATACTTCTGCTGTATAACTGGTATATGGTTCAAGTCCCCGTGTCAACCAGGTCGTCTCTGTGTGGAGTTTGCATGTTCTCCTCTGGTCTGTGTGGGTTTTCTCCAGGTCCTCTTGCTTCCTCCCAGTGCAGATTGGGGTCAGGTTATTGGCCCTGTGATATTCTGTTGACCTGTCCAGCGTCTACCCTGCCTCTTGCCCCTTGTCAGCTAGGATTGCTTCCAGCCCCTTGTACTCGTAAGGGATAAATAATATAGATAATGGATGGTTGTTGCAATGTTTCTTCTTGCAGCATGGACCTGGTCTATGTGTAGTGTTGCATGTTCTTCCTTCGTCTGCTTGGGCTCCTTTACCAGACCCTGTTGTCTCTGTTGGGATCGGCTCCTGCCCCCTGGTGGCCCTCACAGGATAAGCAGTGTAGTTAGTGGAGGGATGGATGATAGGTGTCGGACAGCAGGGTGCGTTACAGGTCAAGTTATCCTTACTCTGGTGCAGGAGACCTAATCATGTGTTAAACTTACTACTAAAAACCCGGAAGTCCCATAATCCACTGCAAATTGTCCAAATATGACAAAAATAAAAGCCTGGATGAGTTCTATGAAAGTTCACTATTGTTTCACCATAAGAAGCCGGTTTATTCTGCAGATGGTTTTAATTTTTTTGCTCATTTGCAGCAGTCAGGAGTTTAATTGAGACTGAATATTGAGAATACATTCATCAGGGTTTTGGAAAAATTAGCCAAAGTTTGTCTTTTCTCTGCTCAATGTTTAAATAAACAAGTATTTGCAAACATGCTCATTGTTTGAAGATGATAATAATTCATAAATCCTCATATTTATTTGTTTCGCTCCCCCAAAGTGACTGAACTGTCTAAATCTGTGCAGTTTTAAAGTTCTGGCATTAATGCAAATAGAAACTAAAACACAGTCTCACACTAATTCAAGATAAAACATCGAGGCTGAGTGGCCGACCTCGGGTTAAGTGAAGGCTCCGGGAGCCGCGGTGAGAAATGCATTCATAACCATTACGGCAACATTCAAATGCAGAACAAGCTATTGGTGCATTTCACATTTCAGGTGCAGCCAAGGACTTCAAATGGGTTTCTTTTTGTTGTTGTTTGGGTTTTGTCGAGTTGTTTGGATGCCTTCCATTCCCACAGCACTCAGATTAGAGCTTTCACTGCTGAAGGACGTTTCTGCTCTGCCGGCTCGCGAGGTGCACACTGGGAATGAGCTGCAGATTGGGGGGGGGAAACATCTGTTTAGAAAGTTGTGCATCTGTCTTAAATAACACCACCTTTGCTTGTGAGACCTTGACAGTGAAAGTGTTCATACAAATGTTCATTTACATAAACCATTAAGGTAATAAGCCAGGAACAGGAGAAGGCCATCGGAGGGTCGTATGCAGCCTAATGACAACCTCAGCTTCACTGGAAGCTGTTAAAAAGTTATCTGAGAAACTTTTTCCACATTCAGGAGTTGTTGTCGGTGTGAGTGCAGCTGTGGTTTCTAATACTTCAGTGAAATATAATGATATATACAAGCTAACACATGCTCTGTATTGATACCTGGTCTCCAAAGTCACTTTATCTTTCTTTAAATCTATTGTCTTATGATGTCTGTGCATGTCTTCAACTGTTACAAGCTCTTTAAGGTAATAACAGCAATGACCTCACGTTATCTCAACAACTCAAACATCTGGATTAGAACAAAGATGACAACAAAGACGTCCAGAAACGTGTTGGGTCACATTTCCACCACGGGCGCTGCTCATTTGAATAAAGCCAGTGCAGCTCATGCTAACTCAGAAGCAGGTGATTGACTTCTCTCCACACATCGGTCTTCACACACAACCGACCCTGGCCACTCAAAACGCTCAAATATTAATGTTTAATAAAGCACCTGGGAGCTTACAAACACAATTTAATACTTTGTGGGAGTTTGTAAGAGAAAATAATGTGTTGGAGTTGGAGAATCAGAACCGAGGTCATCGTTCTCTGGTGATCACGCGTCTCCACCGTGTTCCACAATCCAGAAATGATCGAAAAACATAATGTAGAATGTTTTCATAACCTCAAGGTCTGTAACTGGTTTCCGGATGCTGGCGTGCTCTCCCCAGAAAACCTTGAATCACATCCTCAATATTCTAAACTGGTTGTTGTTGTTGTTTGCTCACGTACTTTTGTCAACATCGTGCATCTTGTACTTGTTATCGTACTTCAGGTGAAGTTCTCTCCCTGAAGTCAAGGAGCAGGATAAAAAAAACGTTTTGCAGAGACTGGGGAAATTAAGGCTAAATATTAAATAAAATGATCTATCTAATTGTAATTAACTTCTCGTAGCACATATTTGGTTTGGGATTTCAATTTCCAATCACTTTAATCTCTTTGGCTGTTTCTCCCTCTCTTGCTGTCCCCCCTGATTTCAGTGGAGCAGCGACTCAGGGACTTGATTAGCCGTCCTCACCCCCGGCTTGCCTGGGTCGACCCTATCCTCTAATTACATTATGTTTGGCAGAAAGCTCACAGGGCGTCTCCCATTCAAAGCTGAACCCCCCCCCCCCCCGTGCATGCAGCTTCTGATTCTACAAAAAAAAGTCAGGATAGTAACAAAAAAGAAGAGGAAGCGATGTGGCTGCAGGCTCTGACATTGCGTCTCGGGAGCTCACACGTATCTTTCAAGGATTTGCGAGTTGTAACGCCGCTGCCGCTCTACAAAACGAACTAGAGCAGCTGCTGTGGGCCGCAGGAGTGAGAGTGTAAATTCAAGGTGGCGTAAATAAGCTTTCTACATGTGTTTTTGTTTCCACCGGTGCTTTGTCGTCTGTACAATGCGGCTCCACTGTGGGGAGCTGTGTCTCTGTCTCTGCTCTTTCTCTCTCTCTCCGGTGCCTCCTCCTCCTCCTCCTCCTCTTCTTCTTCTTCTTCTCCTGTCGTTCTCTCCGTCTTGTCTCTTTCTCTCTCTCTCTCTCTGGCACGTGGCCTCATGTGCAGTGGCTGTGGGTCGCTCATGTTGCTCATGTTAAAAGCTCAGCTGGGAAGTCGGAGTCTCTTGGATCGACGCTCCGTGGCCTTCAGTGTTTCACAGCTCCGGAGCTTGAACCGACCATCTGCGTGGGGGGGGTTGTGTGGTGGAGTGTAGGTGGCGGGCAGGCATGTGTTCATGTGTGTGTTTGTGCGTCTGTTCATGTGCTGCATGTGTGTTACTGCTTGACTTCCATGCAGAGCAGTGAGAAAACACATCGAGCCTCTACTGTACAGGTGTGGACGGTGTGTTGCTCTTTATGCAGATGCAATTATCCTCCTCTCTGTGGTGAAAATGGTTCTGTAACTCCAAATTAGAAAGTGCACGGCACGCAGCTTTTATGGCCCAGGAGTGTTTTTGTCTAGTTTACGAAGACGAACGACCAAACACAAACACTGGGCCAACAATTATAGTTTGTAATTATCAGACACGCCTCTCTCCAGGAAAATGGAAATGAGCCGGGGACTTAATTTTCTTATCCGTGACATTTTTGTGGCTTCGCGTGATTTAACATCGTCCGTCGAACGAGGTCCAGTCGTAAAAACAGCAGATATATCAACGTTAAACTAATACAGGTTTTTATTTCTTCGTTTTATAATAAATCTTCAAAAGTGCATTCATCAAAAATGATGTGAAACAAAGAATACATGTCATTAAAGAACATTAACACCAGGGCATTTTGTTGATCTGCTGACAAATCACTAAACTACATTTACCATCATGCATCAGCTTTGTCTGTAAAACTCCACTTTGTTTAATTCCTATCTTTAAAACTTTGAGAAGGTGATTTCTTCAATTGCTCAGTTACTCACCAGAACTGGATTTTCTTTGTTTTGGGTATTTTGCCGAATAATTTCTTTGATAATGACAAAACGTTACCAAACAACTAAAACGTCTGAAGTTTCTAATCCGACCTGATCCATCACATCCACTTAGAGCTTTTATTATTAAAATGTAAAATCCAAGATTCACTTATTTATTACTTTGCCTGAATTCAAATTTTAGATTAGTTAATTCTCAGCTGAATCAGGGCAAGTAGTTAATAGTTGACTTTTTTTAATCTGAAGTTTTGAAACAACAAACAATAGATTATTAGCACTGGGTTCTGAAATTGCCTTTTTGAAATAGGAGGACACAAATGTGGGAATTCAAAGAATAATAAAACAAATAACTATTTTCAAAATAAAGTATTTCAATGCAGTATGTTTATTGGGTTTGAAGTGAACACAAATTAGTTGTGATTCAATTTCACAATCAGGTGTTTATTTGCCTTTATATTGAAATGTTCTGTGTACACATGGATCACAGAAGACATCACACAACTGTTATTCACACATATGTAAATAACTACATGCAAAACAACACACAAACATGTTCAGACTTTGAATCTATACAATCATTATATTTACACAGAAGCTGCTCAGGATTGTCTTCAATAGTAAGAGATGCATTGACGACTGTAAAAGACGATTCACCAAGATGTAAACACATGTAGACAGTAACATGTACACATGCATTGATATATTCACTCACTGCACACACACAGACACACACACACACACACACTATCCTCTCAGTGCTCTCTCATTATGTCTTCTCAGCAGCTAACGATCCGCACTTAGACGCACAATATTCTTCAGAAAGTCCTACAGACCAGCAGCACAACACAAAAAGCTGTTTGTTGTGCTGTTGCCTTCATTTTCCCACGGCACAAAAAAGGCAAAGACAATACAAATGGGCCAACAGTAAATTAAACAGTCAAATTTCTGGGTTTGTTGTTGTCGAGCGAGTGTGTTCAAGGAGGAGCCGGGGAGGAAGAGGAGGAAGAGGAGGAAGAGGAGGCGCGGCCCCTCGCTCTTCAGTCGAACAACAAGGACTCCCCTCCGTCTTTTTGATTTTTATTTACTCTCCTCTTCAGGCCCTGAAGATGCAGATCAAAACTAGGCAATTATCCTCTGATTGAGTATTCATAAACGATTATGCCTTTGTTTTTGCCTTTAATGATGCAAATTAGGACTAATTACCTCACGTTAATGGAAGCCGCGAGTCGTTACAGGCTGTGGTGCAATTAGGAAACTGTTTATCTCACGGCACAAGCGTAAATATTAGTCTTAGGTGTCTATGTATAGAAAAGTGCAAGCGTCCATTTGTCTTACTGGTCATGTGCGTGCGTTTGATGGATGTGTGAGACAAAAGGAGCTGACTGTGCATTAAGAGAATTAATTTCATTAGCAGCCACATGAATAAAACAGCAGCGTAAATAGATAGAAGAAAAATACTTGTTGGGGTTTTGGACGTTGAAGGATTTGAATTCTTCCGGAATCTCAAACCTCCAAACAAACCCCACAGGAATCATCAGAGGCCTGAATTCAAATGCGTCAGATGGGATTTTCCAAGTTGCCGACTTCATTCATTTCCTCTTTCTCTCTGAGAACCAAAATCTGTTGCTTGACTTGAATTAGTCGTCATCTTCTTCTTCTTCTTCTTCTTCTTCTTTCTTGATGGTTGTCTCATCTGCCTCTCCCAGACTCAAGTGAATCATGTCGCAATTTGCTGCTGGCACTTTCATCATTAAAACTTTTGCACCACCCTGTGATGCTACAACTTTCCCCCTGATAAGCCTTTTTCTCCAGTGTGTGAATAGAAAATCAGTGGAGGAGCGAGCGAGCGCAGGGGGAGAGAGAGAGAGGCAGGCGGGACGATTATTCTGACGGCTGCAGACGAACCTGACGCTCGTGCATGTGAAACGTCCGACTGGGGAGGAATCAGACGAAGCTGTTCGGCCTGCGGCGGCCTAAATTATTTAATGATGCAATCAGAATGAGTCATTACACCACTGGTATGTTGTGCACGGAGATTTGCCCACATAAGCTCTATTTTCTGATGGCATGGCGTGAACCTCCCGGGGATACACGAGGAGCTCAGGTGTCGTTCCATCAACCCCTTTGCTTTAAATCATAATGGAGTCGAGAGCGGGGCCAATCAGCTCGAGTGCCGGAACCCGATAACGGAGAAATAAAAATTAAACCCGCCTGAGGAAGAGAACAACTCCCCGTCCCAATCCCCCCTCCTCAACGAGGTTTAGAGAAATCCATCCCGTGTTTAAACCCAAACAGCCGTTAACCAGATGAACTGTTATCACCGGCTTATTGTGAGAGGAACCTGTGGCCATTGATGAATTCATCATTGTTTTCTGATGCCAGTTTTGCTCTTGATTTATTTGTGCGGCCTCGGGGAGTTTCTCACGCCGCTGTTCAAACCCCCCCCCCCCCCCCCCCCCCAGAATAAAATAATTGAGTAGACGTGAGGAGCTGTTGAGTTTCCACCGACTCCGAGCCCCCGTCTCCCCGAGTGAACCCCCGTCTCTTCAGTCGCCTGCATCAGACGACGGAGGACAAAAAGACAAAACAAGCTTCTTAACACAATGAGAAGAAGAATTTCCATTTGTGTTCATTAGGATACAGTAACGTCCTGCGCCTCGTAATGGAGGTCACGCAGGAGAACGGCGAGTTCAGAGATGGAAACTCCAGTCGGGCTCATTAAAAGTGGATAAATGTACCGACACGTATCCTGAAATGTTTTTGCAGAGTTCAGTTTTGCAGCCGTTTGTATTAACAAGGACATTTCTGTACGATAAATGGAATCTATTGTTTTGTTGCCTTTGTTTTTTTTGTTGTTTTGTTTTCTCATTACGTTGCTGCCGGGTCAATTTGCATCCAGTTAGAATGGAAGAACTTTAAATGTCTGTGGCTCGTAAACAATACGTACGCAGGCTGTCCTCATTATTTCCCTCACTTTTTTTTTTTACTGTAAGAAGTGTCACAGCACAGAAGAACCTGACACAGCAGGGGGGGGGGGAGGGGGGGGGGGGGTCCAGGGAGGTCTGGAAAAGTGTGTGAATGACCATCATCATTTTCGGTATTTCTAAATGTATATTGAATGCTTTACTCAATCTGCTGTCCATTACCGCCTGTTACATGATGATGGTTTTTACATGTACACTCATAAGTCATCATATAACTTATATAATATTGTGTTGGGATTGAGATCAACTCACTTCCTGTCTGCACATTGAGTTCTGCAGCTTTTCCATTGTTTCTGTCATTTTTCCATATTTCTCAATCACTCCGAGCACAGTTAGGACCTTACGACTCGTTCTCTTCACAAAAGCAGGTTTTCCCTCTTTTATGTCAGTGACAAGACAGAAAAGAACTTAACCCCCCCCCCCCCCCGTCAAAGCTATGTATCCACTCAATGATAAATTAATTATTAAACAAATTAGTTGTAAATCTTTAAACGAAATCTTCACTTCACATTATTTCTCTGTTCTGAATTCTTCACGTTCTCCTGAAATCATCCAAAGTTTCTTAGACACGATGGATGCAAATGGAAGAAACATTAAAAACAATAGATTATATGAAACTTCTCGGGATAAGACGCAGAAGAGGGCGTCAACTTGTAAAGACGATGAGATTCAAGAGCTTCTGACCATAAGAGCTGACACTGGTGTTAATGTGCTGTCACCAAAAACACATGAAGTTAATTTAAACCTCATGTCCTCCTGCTGCTCTCCACAGGCTCCGCCCCTCGCCTGAATGTTCTGGACTGTCCAGCTGCATCCTTTAAGTCCGGATTCAAATTTCCAGATATTTTAACATATCCGGCGAGTACCCGAAGAGGCAGATGTGCTAATAATTCATAGACCTTGATTTTTTAACATATCTAGAAGACTCACATCTGCGAGTTACTAAAATTTGGATTATTGGTGGAGCTACGTGCTTGTGTCCTTGTGCCTCTCCAGTTCTGCTTGTTATCAGTGAACATACAGTTCTGTTGTGAGTGATATTGATATTGCAAAGTGTCAGCCTGGTAGCAGTCATAGCTTTAATATATGTGGTTGCATGTCTCCATTGTGAGCACCATTGCAATGCTGTATCATTGGATTTATCGTGTTTCTGTCCCCGATGTGATGAAGCACCTTGATTTATCACATATTCATTGAATCCACTACGTAAGCCAAAAACTTTCTCGTCCGGTAATTCCACCAATAAACAGTTTCTCTATCGAATTTCCATAAAATGTACAATACTGCGATACACGTTGAAAGCCTGCAGCGGTCAGAGTGTGCCAGTATCTCTTTATGACGCCTGCACTCAAAGCCCGATGAATCATTTCCCCTAAATTACCTCTGAATCCGAGAGCAGCTCCACGAGGACACGTGTCACCTCATCACGAGGTAAATCAGGTTTCTTCTTCACACTTTGAACAGCTTCTCATTCATAAAGAATGTGTGGACTGTTTATGAATCACTCAGAGGAACAAGTCTCTATTTCACTCGAGCTGCTGCCTCTGTTTAAATCTACCCCCCCCCCCCCACTGCCCAGTGTTAGCGCTGCCGTATCAGTTGCAATCTCAGGGGAGGGAGACAACGTGAGGGTGAACTCCTCCACAGTCTCCTGGCGCTCCACTCCGGCTAAATTACATGTCATTGCAGCCCAGTTTCATCACAGCCACTTGTTTTGTGTTGTGTGCTGGTGTTACACTGGGGTTGTGCAGACGGGGGGGGGGGGCAGGTTGCTTCCAGTGCTTCTCCGACGCATCTGAAGACGGCAGCTCTTTTCTCTTTTTGTGTCACTTGTGATGCTGGAGCCCCTCTCCGTCTCTTCAAGGGCATCGCATCCTCCTGCAGCTATTTATAGACTAAGTTTGCACACCAGAGGGAGAAGCAAGTGTGTGTCTACGTGTGTGTGGGTGTGTGTGTGTGTGTGTGTGTGTGTGTGTGCTGATGTGTCCTTTAATTAAAATGATTTTTCTATATTTGCCACACTTCATCCATCAACTCTTAGCCTTTGGAGGCAGTGGATGAATATTTGGGGGGTGTCCAGTAGATATCGAGGCCAAGACGTCCATCTTCACTTGATGGAATGTTTCTCTGCACAAAACACAACCAGTGATGAAGGCGTTTTAGGTCCAGACAACATTGTGGCTCATCCCTCCATTAACTCCATCAACTAAAGATAAATTAAAAAGCCGATATCTGATGATTTGGTCCACGTGTTCCTCCTCGTTCGCTCTCCAAACACAGTCTGTTTACAACTCAAGGTTTTTAGCCCAGAGTTATTGTCCCTCGTCTAAAATCCTCATTATTCACATGCACAGTCTGTTTGTAGTGATTGTCGTTAACACCGCATCCAGCTTTCACCTTCCTATCACGGTGTAATTCCTTGTTTGACAAATTAGCTCTTTGCTACAGACGGGGGATTTATGGTTTTACAGAATACGACCTTTTAAAGTCCCCTCTGTAAAACACAGATCAGCCTGTCTCACGCTGTGTGTCCTCATTATCCCTCCATCCTGCAGGTTGGCCCTTATCTGCCCTGCATTGTTTTGCTGCCTCTTCTAAAACGCTGCGTGTGTTTTGCAGCAGAATGTGACACATGGCGCCTAATGGCAGGCATCAGTGTCACTGCAGCAGGAGAGCGAGAGGCTTCCTTCCTTCCTGCCAAGCTCCGCCATCAAGTCGGAGTCTCAGCCGAAACAACAGAGCAGAATAAGTCCTCAGACGGGGATTAGTGGGAGAGGGGAACCACGACTGTGTGTGTGTGTGTGTGTGTGTGTGTGGGGGGGGGGGACGCAAATAAACAAACACTTTCTGTTGGATTTGGTTTAAACCGAATCTGACTCACAGAGAAAAACCACATGCACAAGCTGAACCCGGGCGTGAACGATTACACTCACACATACATTATGCAACCGCACAAAACACACACACACACACAGACAAACACACACACAGGGATCGTGCATGCACATTCTCCACACGTGTGTCGGTTGATGAACTCACCGGACCGGAAACTCATGTTTATGAATGTGCAGGATTTGCGTATTTCCACAGTGGGATGTGAAATCGGTGAATTGGCCGACCTTCATGTGTTCGTCTGCGTAACGACACTGGAACAGCCAAACGTTTTCCCCTCTACATAATCAATGTGGAAGAAACAGAGCAGGCTTGATTGACAGAGCTTTTTAGGGGGCTCTTATTTTTCCAATCAGCAGAGTAATTATAATTGGAGCCTCTTGGGTTCCCCCCTCACCCCAATGTAATCTGGTGGCAGTGGTTAGATCGCCCCCTGATAGGAGAGTGATTGCCGAACTCCCTGGGACACGAAGCCTTCAAGCTCACCAACACTCGCTGGAGTCATTCATGAAAATATCCCAAAATGTCCAAAACACGGTTCTTTCAGTCTTTTAAATTTAAACTCTATAAACTTCTGCACAGGAAAATAAAGGAAGGGCAGAAGAGTAACATAAAAACCTAAATCCTCATTAGAGACAGAGCTGCACAGGAAGGTCATGTGAGGATGAACACTGGTTTCTGCAGTTATATAACAACAGAAATATTTGTATTAATTTAATACATTTTCTATAAAGACCTCCTGTTGATTTATTATTTCTTGACTCAAACCTTTCCAGAAAATGTTCAATGTTCTTCCAATAACAAACTGTATTAATGCTTCAATGACTGAAAAGTTAACGCCACGCAGAAGAGGAGGAGGAGGGGGGGGGGGGGGGGATCTTCCCTGCACCTCAGTCGGCCCTCCCCTTCTCTACTCTTCTCTTCTCTTCTCATCTCATTTCATTATTATATACCAACCCACTGTCCATCCCTTTACTGGCTATACTAGCCCCATGCACAGACTTTACCACTACATATTCTTATATACTTAGATATTTATATCTAAGCAGCACAAGAACACTTTTCCTACTGGACACTGACACAATCACATCATTGTATTCCATTCTTGTATCTGTGAATATGTTCTCCGTATTTGATTTATGTATGTGTGTCAGTGATGTGTTTAAGTGTACAAGCTACTGGATGATCTGAATTTCCAACGGGATTAATAAAGTATCCATATATCTATCTATCTATCTATCTATCTATCTATCTGTCTATCTGTCTATCTGTCTATCTGTCTATCTATCTATCTATCTATCTATCTATCTATCTATCTATCTATCTATCTATCTATCTATCCATTGTGATAGAAATTTTACTCATTAGGGCAATGATTGATATTGATGTTTTCGAAAGATAACAAATGTTGCCTGAGAAGTCAGGGGTTGCCCTCATGACTGTTATGTGACATCCTCACTAAATGAGGTCACCAAACAAAGACTTAACAGAACAGAGGATTTGTGTTTGTAAACTACTCAAGGGATTTTGAGAAACAGATGCTACATTCCAAAGGTCTGGGAAAGATCAGGTGACAGGATAATGGTCACCTGTTGCTTAACATGAAAGAGGTTGATCGATAACATTTATCTCCTCTCTAGGAGGGGCTTGGAGATGTATAAAGTGTTGCTTTTTCCTGTATGTCATTGCTCATTGTATGAGATCCATTCCATGGTCTTGTACATTGATGCCCATCTGCAGATGTAGAATAAACTTCCAGAAAGACATTGTAATGACTTGTGCTTGATTATTGAGAAATTCCCATGACAATTTGGCTGTTGTTGGCAGGATCACTGATGTGAGAGGACATTCTGGATCTCAAAGCTGAAGGTAATAGTGCACAAAAGAGTCTAAAAGACTCTTACCTCAACCTCCCTAAACAGTTTGGAGAAGTGGGGACTGGATGCTGAAGAGAAGGAGAGCCCTCTCACTGAAGTGATCAAGCGAACCGAGTACGACAAGCTACAGTTTTCTTTCTGGCAAGTAAATTCTGGTTTTAGATCTTTAGAAAAAGGTCAAGGGTAAAGAGATCCACTCATTTAGTGAGGAACAGACGTGTTTGCATGGCAAGGTTTTGAGTTACAAAATCGGTGTAGGATCCAGGAGCGCTCCAGGAAGGAACCTTTCAGGAAAAAGGTCCAAATGTTAACGGGTTTAACAAGGTATTTATAAATGTATGGAGTGTTTATTTATTTAAACACACCTTTAAGTTTGAGCTCTGACGTCGAGTTCATGATAAAATAACTGTTATCATAAAATAAGTAATAGCATTTCCAAGTATTTAATACCTAGAGGCGTATTACTAGAGAGAAGAGTGTGTCTAGAGATTTGAATGATATTTCTCTAAAAGTATTATGATGCACTAAGGGTATTTAAAAAAAAAAAAAAAAGGGGAGAAGAGGTTTTCTAAAAACCTCCTATTTAGGAAAAGTAACTAAATACGAGATATAATTGGGTTTATTAAAGCTAAAAAGGAAAAGAAAATAATCTCAAATCAAAATTCAAATTAAAAAATAGATAAATATAGATAAAATAAATAAAATAGGAATTAGGAACATTTTAATTTTTTTCTGCCGTATCAGTACATCTTTTGGTCTGCAAAAATGGGTTTAAAAAGCAGTAAAGAAGGAAAGAGGAAGTTTTCTGTAAATGCACCTCAGCCTTCATCTCCTAATTTTCAGCACATGGAAACGAATTACGGCAAATGTTGTACTGAACAATTTAGTGAATGGGTTGGGGATTGTGGCTTTCCAAGCACAAAAAGTTTGAGTTTGAACCAGTTACAGCAGCTCAAAATTAAACTACTAGTTAAAGAAGAACTGAGTAAAGAAAATAAACAAAAAAGGAAAAAGAATGAAAAAGTATTTGTACCGAACTGGCCCGCATATGAATGTTGGGTAACAGAGGCAAATATCAGAGATAAAAAACAGAAGGTAGGGACTGATATTATTTCCAAGTCTCAGTTTCTCCGCTTGGATCCGGATCTCGACTCAGCTCCGCCACGGGGACGATCACAGCCGGCAGCGGTGCTGCACGGTGGCCTCCCAAATGCTCAGCCGCAACCGGTGCAGATGGCGCAAGCGGCAGTTCCAGCCGTCTCTCGACTCTACCCAGACCTCGACCTCCCTGCAGCGGAGGGGGAAGACAGCCCTACAAGTCCGCGGGAGAGGGAGAGGGAGAGGTCGATGGAGGGGAAGAGGACGAGGAAGAGCTGAGGCTTGCTTTAATTGCGGAAAAAATGGGGCATTGGTCGAGAGAGTGTCCTATGAATCAGCGCACACAGTGCGATTGACTGGCGGCGGAGCTGGGGACAGATACGGATCCAGGTGTGGCAAACGTGGAGAGGGAGTTTCATCCTTCACAGCAGTATCGTAAGAACACTGACACACACACACCATGTAAATTAATGTTGGACACAGAGCAGATGATTAGGAAGGCTATTAATCATTGTGAGATTAAACAGGAGATGGATAAAGGGGGGCTCATTGAGCTTTATGCCAAAGACGGAGTTAAAGTCTCGCGTCAAAGACGGAGTTAAAGTCTCGCGTCAAAGACGGAGTTAAAGTCTCGCGTCAAAGACGGAGTTAAAGTCTCGCGTCAAAGACGGAGTTAAAGTCTCGCGTCAAAGACGGAGTTAAAGTCTCGCGTCAAAGACGGAGTTAAGTCTCGCGTCAAAGACGGAGTTAAGTCTCGCGTCAAAGACGGGGTTCGAGTCCCGCGTCTCAGAAAAAAAAAAAATTCTGTCAGAAATGTGTGATTTGTGCTACAAACAACATAGGTAGAGGTATCCAGCACGGGACGAACCATTTGATCATTTACAGATGGATTTTATCGAGCTAACACAAAGCGAGGGAAAGAAGTACTGTTTTGTTGTGGTTGACATGTTTTCCAAATGGGTGGAGGCTTTCCCCACATCGAAACAGGATTCTTCAGCAGTGGCAAAGACGCTGCTCGGGGAACTCATTCCTCGGTGGGGAATTCCAAGAAAGATATCCAGTGATAATGGCACACCATTTGTAAGCGCAGCTTTAAAGAGTGTCTGGTGAAGCCTCTCATCGAATAATATCTACATCTCATAAAGGTAGCACAAATTTTAATAGAAGTAGAGAAATAGCGGCAAAAAGCATGCTCGGGGTGTGAATGAGCTCTTGAGCTGTTGGATGAGAAGAAATGTGTGTTTGTGTATAGGGAGCTGACTCCCAGAGGTGTGTCTGTGTGTGTCTGTGTGTCTCTCGTGTGTGAACATCCCTATTGGAGCAAGGAGGAGGTAGTAGAAACGTGAGGAGGTATTTTCAGTGTGATCACTACGTGATTTATGAATTGATTAATTTGTTGAGCTGTTGAGTGCTTGATTGATTTCTTGATTAATCAATTCCTAAAAGGGGGGAGGAGTAAAAAAAAAAAAACTTTAAGTAGCTTTAAATCTTAGCAATTACTTTTAAAAATTTACAATAAGGGAGCAAAAGGAAGCTGCTACTATGGGTAAAAAGGAGACCAAAAGTCCAAAAGTAATTACTCCTGTTGATGTAGTACAGAAAAATAATCCTTTAGTTAAAGGCATTGCAAAGATATCAGAAAAATGGCATGAACGCTGGGCTAAAATTGAAAGACCATGGCCGGTAGAGGGGATTGATGTTCAGGGACTCTGATGTGTTGAATGGACTCAGACACTTCAGGCATGAAAATACTGATGGACTGAAGGACTCTGAACAAAGATAAAATCTCCAGATTCAACATGTCATCAATACTACAACAGAGAGTCAATGCTGCTGAGAAACTGCAGTGTTATACATTCT
The DNA here is from genome assembly GCF_947347685.1 of Pleuronectes platessa. Taxonomy (NCBI): domain Eukaryota; kingdom Metazoa; phylum Chordata; class Actinopteri; order Pleuronectiformes; family Pleuronectidae; genus Pleuronectes; species Pleuronectes platessa. Next base: position 25,523,575 of record NC_070634.1, read on the forward strand.
TATGTCTTATATATTGCATGAGTGATATTAAAAGTGAATTATATTCTTTGTGTGTTAATTACTATGAAAAATGATGTTTTCTATTATTGAGTAAATATACTGGGACCTCAGATGTTTTCTTTTTCGTGATGGTTAAGGATAGTGGTGTTAGGCAGGGAAAGGTCCATTGGGAAGCTCCAATGGGATAACCAGGCTGACCTTGGACATTGTTTTGTTTATTATTTGCTGAGAGTTCCATATGTATTTGCTTAAAGTAATTTCCTTAAACACTTTGCTAAAATTCCTCATTTCAATAGCATGGAGTACGATGTATGGCCGCCTGGGCAGAGGGGTCGTGAGAGAATTTTCCTGTCTAGTTTGTTTGATGGATAAAGATAGCTGCCTGACAGGTTTTTCCCTCTCACTCCTAAAAACTCTATAACTGTTGCTGTGTTGTTAAAATTATGCTGTAGACGGTTTGTTGTTTTTGTGATGATCATATGCCTGTATGTTTTATTCTTTTGATTATTTCGAGACTCTGTTTAGTCTCGAAGGGGGGTTATGTCGTGTATTCATTAGACTAAAACATGTTGGTATGGGTGCTTAAAACATAATGACAGGCTTGGATTGATGATGCCTGCCTTTTGGACTCTTAGTCATTCTCAGATAGTCCTCCTGACAGTTATCTTATTTACTCCGTAACTTTTGGGTGTGACCTTTGACCTGGGGAGTTGTTTCTGACCAGCTGATGTATGGATTCAGAGGGAATGTTTTTGAGTAACTTATCTTCGTCCTCAGACACAAAAATGTATTGTTTAAATTTTGTATGCCTATTTTGATTTCATTTTGTGTATTAGTGTTGTTGGCATGTTTTATTGTTCCTTGTGTTAAGACTATGGTTACATCCCTAATTAAGTCTATGATTGGACACTATGTTCAACTTCCTGAAACTCATCCATCTTGGACACTTCCCTTTCAGGATGCTGAGATGTTTGAAGATGTTTAGAGGATGTTGAGCCCTTAAGGCTCAAGGGGAGGATTGTGATAGAAATTTTACTCATTAGGGCAATGATTGATATTGATGTTTTCGAAAGATAACAAATGTTGCCTGAGAAGTCAGGGGTTGCCCTCATGACTGTTATGTGACATCCTCACTAAATGAGGTCACCAAACAAAGACTTAACAGAACAGAGGATTTGTGTTTGTAAACTACTCAAGGGATTTTGAGAAACAGATGCTACATTCCAAAGGTCTGGGAAAGATCAGGTGACAGGATAATGGTCACCTGTTGCTTAACATGAAAGAGGTTGATCGATAACATTTATCTCCTCTCTAGGAGGGGCTTGGAGATGTATAAAGTGTTGCTTTTTCCTGTATGTCATTGCTCATTGTATGAGATCCATTCCATGGTCTTGTACATTGATGCCCATCTGCAGATGTAGAATAAACTTCCAGAAAGACATTGTAATGACTTGTGCTTGATTATTGAGAAATTCCCATGACACCATCTATCTATCTATCTATCTATCTGTCTATCTATCTAGCTAGCTGGGGACTATCAAACAGATGCATGTGGATTCCATGACCAGGAATTAATTTCCTCGGACCAATGACGAGCTGGAGCTGTTACTGACGGTGAGTTCTTAGCAGCATTGATGCGTTTTAGAACTAAAATGTATTAATGTGGATGAAGCTTCAGTGTGAAACCTAGAAGTGAGTCTCCTGAGTGACTGTGAGACTGATGAGGGAAGAACAGATGAGCTGAGAAGATAAATTGTCATGAAACCAACGCACAACCGGAAAAAAAAAAACTTAGGATGCTAAAACATTGAGGTCACAGTAAATCCACTGCTGATCAGAATGCAGTGAGGAAGCTCAGAATCAGATCCTGGTTCTGAAGGTGCACGGCGTCTGACAGCCGGGACGTCAGATGTGTTTCTAATTGGATTTAAGAGACGTACAACGCGGCGCAGTCACTGACTCTGGATCAGACCTAATGCTTTGTGTTCTGACGCTGCTCAGTATGCAGAGAGAGACTCGACTTTTTCATTCTGTCAGCTCGTCCTCATCCTCTCGTTGGTGATGGAGCCCGGGTGACGCGTGGAGAGCGTGATTCCCCTTAAGCTGTGGTGATTGGCCCCATCACACCCTGGTGACTACAGGAGGAGAGACTGATCCTGATCTGTCCTCACCTCTATTCAAACATCTCACTCAGCCACATGTCGATCGTAAAGTCTCAGCTGATAAAAACAAACAAAAAACAAAACACACATTTCCCCTCTTTTATTTTCAAATAGGAGAAAAACCCACAAAACCCTCCGACACCTGATTCCTGTGCTGTTTCGCCGTTGACCTGGAAAACAGCGGTGGCGGCGGCAGACAAGTGATTTCCACGCTTATCCATTCTGCACGCTGTGTTTGGGGGGGGGGGGGGGGGGGGGCAACAACAACAGAGAGCCTGTGTGATATTAATGCACGTGTCACGGCGGCGGTCGAGCACCACAACGATAAACATTGAAATTCTCCCAGATACATCAGAGCTGTGTGTGTAATGAACCTCTGTTTCTTGAGGCCATGCAGACCAACAGTAAACTGTGGGGGGGGGGGGGGGGGGGGGGCTCTAATGTGATGTTTCCCATTTCAGCGCCCGGCGTTCAAGTCGTATTTCATCTCACGACACCTCCTGCATTCTGCCCGAGTCCGGCCCCCCTTTTAGTCCCAGGGGCTGGCGTATGCACACACACACACACACACACACACACACACACACACACACACACACACACATACATATACAACCTCTGATGCTGTACGTAACTCGACCATTTGATACCTTCAGGATGCATGGAAATGAAAGAGGTTCATAGGTCGCTGTAGCAATTACCGAGCACCTATGTTTATATTATTATTGTGCAGCAGCCACCTGGCATGGACACGGATTCACCAACACGCCGGCCTTCTTGGTAAATTACGTCCCGAGGAAATGTTTTTAATATAACCGTATTTTTGCCGTGAGTTTACATCACGCTTCATAAGAAGCAGTGAGTTGAGTAAGTGCCTCAACCACCTGGGTTCTGGGTCATTCTGGTTAATAGGGTGTGATATAGTCACTGTGTTGGTGCAGTAGTGGTGTGCTGGTGGGAGGAGAGAGCAGGTTGCTGATTACACCCCCCCCCCCCCCTTCATGTCAGACGCTTTCATTAATCAAGTGTAGAAAAGCACATTTATTTCGTTTATTGAGTTTTGTTTAATCCTGTTTTTGAACGTTTTTGATTTTGTTTTCTGTATTTTTTATTGTCAGTGTTTGTTTCTTTCTTCTCTCGGCTCATCAGGCCCACGTGAAGCAGGTTGAACAGAACTCACCTGTCTGGAAGCTGGGGTATAAATACAGTTTCATTGATTGATTGATTTTAAAAACCCCCCTCTGTGTGTGTGTGTGCACTACTCTCTGTTGTGTAAACACTTCCCCCCTCGCTCCATTAGACCGCTACACACAGAAAACATTCCTGCGCTTTGATTCTTTATGTGTTTTGATGTGTTTTTGATAAATCCGCCCCCGTCTGTGTCGCTCCTGTGGGGGGGGGGGGGTGGCATCGCTCATTCTCTGTGTTATTCTCAAAATGATAACCATCAACTCTCCTGCTATGATGCATAAACTCCCTGCTGCTGCTGCTGCTGTGGCTGTATTCTGTTTTATAGCATTATATTACAGTGACTGCCAACAGCAAGGAATAATACAATCAATTTGTCTTGCACCGGGGGGGGGGGGGGGGGGGGGGGGGGGGTATTCAGTCTGCCTTGGTCTCTTCCTTTCTCTGCTTTTCTCCCCTGAACCGAGAGTAAATAAGCTTTTCTCACTCGCACGGCCGCTGCACATGAGGAAATATGGATTCCTAATCAATTCCCAGCCATGTCAGCACTCGGCTGCAAAGTAAGTCCGCTTGCTCAGCGGGATCCTGCAGCTCGGGGGGGGGGGGGGGGGTGCTCGTCAACCGTCCACATGCCCAGTCTGAGAATAGAGACGGAATAATTAGCTTCCTGTGACGTGTCCTCGGTGTCACACGTGTTCCTCTCTGCTCGTTTCACCAGAGCTCGGAACCCGTCTGGTATTTTCACTCAGTTGATGTGAAAAGCAGAGAAAGTGTTTATTATGTTTTGTCGTAATGACAAGTTGCCGTGTGTGAGTCTTCAAGGGTCTCTGCAGGAGACACACACACACACACACGCTCCCCCGCCTGCGAGAGAAAATGTGTAAAAGGTACGACAATTACTTGGTGTAAATATTGAGACATCAACAAAGCTGCTTTTTTTTATTCCTCGTGCTGCTCTTGATCAGCCTCAGGGAACAGGAGCATGTTGTTTACACTCAGGTTTCTTCATCTTCGTATCCTCCACTGTAAAGAGGGGGGGCTGCAGGAAATTTCATTTTCATCACAACATGTTGCCGTCCGTGTAAATACTGCTCGGAAGCAGCGATCGATAGGAACTTAATACAGCTGGATCTCACACAGAGAACTTGATGTATTATTTTTGCATCAATGCCAGTTTTATTTTCCAAGTGCAGCTCTTTGCGTTGAAGGAAAAGTCTTGTTGTGTTGTTGGAGTCGTCATTGTGTTAAGTAGCCGCCCTGTTCCGGTGTCCTCTCAGCCAATCAGGAGTGAGCATTGACCACATTCTTCTTATATGATATTATTTAATGATAACGTTCTTCTAGCTACCACTGTCCAAAGATTTAATTTTTTTAATCATCTGCTTGAAATAAATTAAGCTGAGCTGCAGTTTCACATGTTTGACTAACGGCTCGTTGCCCCAAAGTTGTTTTTAATTAGGTCGATTAATGTGTCGGCTCCTTAGTGCAAGATCATTAGTCAAGAGTCGACTATGTTGTAAAAGGAGTTTGATAAAGAATAGAACTGGAGCAACTTGATAAAACTTTATTACCTACATTTAGTGAGTTAGCTTCTGGTAGCAAGAGCAACAACTTGTAGGCTAACGTGGAATCAACCAAATATCAATTAAATTAATTAAAAAAAGATTTATTGCATTTTTCTTTGACATAAATTGATTTAAATTTCCTCATTTCTGTTTTATCTTCTGTTGCTTTTCATTTCATAATAACTGCGACTTGACTCGACTTGATTTATAAAGTTTGTGCCTGTTCCCTTATAGATCTATAGATCTGCGTGTGAGCTTCAAATGCATCAGTTCATTGCTTATTTGTGAGAAACCACAGAGACAGGTTCATTTCAGACGCTGGTTATGTTATCATATGTTTTGGGAAAAAGTTCACATTAACATCTGACTTTTATTCTGAATCCTCGATGTAAGCAAACGCCTGCAGTTCCTCCTGATCCTGAAAAAACAACAGATCTCAACAAACAATGGTTAAAAAAAAATCCAATATTAACATAGAGGGTTCCAGGATGCCGGGATTAAATATTTAAAGCCCCCTTGCTGCTAAACCTCTGCTTTCTCCGAACGTGCAATCCAGGTTTGAATAATAGCTTCTCAGAGGAGCCGACTATCTGCTGGAAACACCTGTGGCTCTAACAGGATTTACACTGGCAGCCCTCGACCACAAGCTGCAGGACAATGCTAACACCTGTCGGCTCCTTCTATCACACACGATCAATAGTGTCCAGCAGCAGCAGCAGCAACATCCATGCATCAGGCCACAGGCGACATGTGCAGGAGCATACAACCACGTGATTCACCTCCTCCCATCGATAACACACACACAACGCTACACACAGTGATCGATCCTCACTGCTGTGCATAGGCAGATCTATGACATGGGTGATACATGTGATGTGACAGTGAGCAGGAGAGCACCAGGACTCATGTGTCAATCTGTGGGACAGTTTGTCTGTGGGACAGTTTGTCTTATTGCCTTCACACTTCAGCCTGTCTCACATGTTGAGGGCCTGAGGAAGTTCAGTATTGAATTTGGTTGCAGCTTCAGCTCCTGTGGACCGAGTCCAGCAGCAGGTCTGTAGCTGCTGCTGGACTCGATCTCCTCAGGTCAAACTAACAGGACACTGCACTCGTAGATTAACTACAACAATCGATAATGTGAGGCTTGATAAAGTGTTCAAAAACATGCAGTTGCCTGTTATAGGGTTAGTAAAAACGGTGATAGACGCTTTAACACACGAGTCATGCAACACAGAGTTTAAGGACATGAGGACAATAGAGAAAAACTGTCCACCGGTGTCTTTGGAGTCAGTCAGCAGGAGATCAACAGACAGACGGATGTCATGATGGACTGGGACTGAACCTTCAGGCTCAGGGAGGAACTCAAAGCTCTTGAGACGTGATGACCTTCATGTCAGCTTCTTATTTAGCTTAGTAAATAATGTGCTTTAATTTTATGTGTACTTGTAGTAGGAATTTGACTTCAACTATCAGCAGAATACAAGAATAAACATGTGCAAATAGAGTTAAACTGGATGTGTTTGGGATCAATAAATGTATCTTATCGTATCTTATCTTAAAAAATATAACTTACAGGTTGCTTATACACATGAGGTGATATATATTTATATATATAACGTTATCTGCAGACGAAACACAACTTTTTGTGACTTTGAAGTGTGTTAATATCCCAATGGGGACAAATTAAGAATCTATCTGTCAATGCACCGTCTAACATTGGGGTTAACACCTTGAAACAATACGTGAACACATTTCCCTGACCTTCCACTCTGTCATCAAGTGTGTGTGTGAGTGTGTGTTTGTGTGTGTGTGTGTGTGTGTGTGTGTGTGTGTGTGTGTCAGTGTGTGTGTGCTCGTTGAGTAACACCTGAAACATGTAATTTTTTGCTTGCATCACCTCTGTCACTCTGGAGTTAAATCACCATGTTTCTGCCGACAGGAGTCTTTTTTAAAGCACATCCACTCAAACCTGTCTCCTGCTGCCGCCTGGTCATCAATCTGAAGCTCAGAGCCCGAAAGCAGTGATCGTCCCTCAGAGGACAAAAGGAGTCACGTCCCCACAGGAAGTCAAATGTTCACAGATTCTAAAAGAAGGTCGAGTCAATTTGTAGAAGTAGTTTTCAATTAAGAAAATTGACTTAAATTACATGAGACAAGTAATAAGAATAAAATGATGCAATTCAGTGCAATAATAAAATACTTGATAAATCAAAGTGTTGACAAAAAATTACAGTTTAGTATTTAACTTTGAAACTATTGCATCTGAGGAGTTATTATTCCAGTCGTCTGCGACAGATGAGAAACTGATTAACTGGAAATCAACACAAGTCAATGCAACGTCCTCTGAGGACATGGAGACACAAGTGTGTGTTGTGTTGTGTTTAGATGAAACTGTGTGTGTGAGATCACCTCCACACTGTTAATGCCACTGCACGTGACTCAGGTTGACGAGGGTCATTTCCTTCTCGTGCACTTAATCACCATCACTGGATCATTGTTTATAGGCTGTTTTTCATTTCTCGTGTCCTCGAGTTTTCATATTCCTTCTCATAGATTTGTCTACTTTTCAAGTCGCCAAGAGATTTTTCCCGGAGCCGTGGCCCAGACCAAACCTTTTGACTTCTGCCAGATTTGCCAGATGGTCTGTGAATGTGTGTGTGTGTGTGTGGCAGAAGGCTGAGGGAGCTGTGTGCATGCATTGTTTTTGTATGAATAAGGGTCAGATGAAGTACTAAACGCTTGATTTACACAAGGATGTGTTTTGTTGTGGTAAAACATTTATGTATATATATATATATAAGTTCAGGTCTGTGGGGTTAGAAGATCTCATTGTATGTTTTTAGAGATCTCTTCAGTGAGTTTCACCTCCACAGGTTCAAGGTTTCCTCTCGACCACGACTTGAAATCGTAAAAAGAAGTTTCACATAAAGAAGAAATAGTTAAAGACATTAAACGTAAACAACGTACAGTAGAGAAAAGCCTGTTTACAGATAGGTTGTTCAATAGCTTCCTGTTTTTCCATATATTGCGTTGTGCCTTGGAGGCGTTACACTGTGGGTCAGTAGGATGAAGATGGAATTCACTGTTGAATGAAATAAAATGATAATAAAAAACAGACAGTGTAGCTATGATTGGATGATCCTTATTGAACCATTTTTATCTTTTGATATCTGGCTAGTTTGGGTTTGAAATAGTGAATCAGGGATCTCACAAAATAATACCTACCTTGACCTTCCAGTGGTTTGTGTTTGGAGAAAATAAATCGACTGGTTAACTTCAACATTTTTGAAATATCAATATGTTTTTTTACGAGCAGCGATTCAACGTTTCTCTTTGTTCATCCGAGGTGAAGACGACAAGCTTCTTTCTCTTCTTCTATCATTTAATTCTGTCTCAACTTCCTGCAAATTGGCCCAAAGAGGTTCCATCAGTTTAATCCAGAACCAAACCACCGGGTTTGGTGTCTTGGTTTGAATTGTTTTCCGAGGAAACTTTCCAGCCAAACAAGGTAAATGTGCAAGTTCCCTAAGATGCTAGAATCTCTCACATCCCTTCAACATGTCGTGTGATCACATCCCTTCTATATGAGCAGCTGTATGTTCATCAGAGCATCTCAGGCTGCAGCTGCTGTAAAGCTTCACGTCCCGAATCGGTGTCTCACAAAATAGATTCCGCTTAAAAACAGTTTGTGTGCAAAACAAAAACCCCGTGATTTTACAAGTGGGCTGTTGATTAACGCCATTGTGCCACAATCCAGTGCACAATGGAAAGAGAGGCTCAGAGCGGGGGGGAGGACACACAAACAATAACCTAATCAACTAATTGTGGACGGTGGTGTCACGGGAGCACCTCAGGAGCAGTGGCTTTCTGAAGTGGCAGCTTGAAGTGCATCAGCAGAAAATACTTAATTATACTTTCTGTACACTAACAATACAAACAGGATACTATATGTATTATCATATAGGTGGCTCCTGCGTATAGATGGTATGAGGTACGGGATTGGAACCCAGTGTCTGATGGTGGGAGCTTGTTAGGGCTGGAAAGTAATTTTAAAACCATCTACATTTCCATGGGATGATTCATGGGTTCAATTATAATATTCCACTTCAGATGGTTCTAACTAAACATCAATAAAAGATCCATCAGCTATCAGAGCACCAGAGGACTGATGATTTTTTACAATTTGGTTTGATTGAACATCAGAAGTCTGTTGTGGTCCCGGTTCATTCATGTTTCTACACATTGACTCCATCAAATATTCGACCACAACAGCGTCAGATTTAATATTAACGAGGTATTCCATCACGTAGGAAGCTAACTAGCCATCAATTCTCATTATTCCTCATGAGCTGACAGTCACGGCGACGACATTGGATGTAGCACCGGACCAATAATCAATGCAGGAGCAGATTGTACATCCATCAGCTCCCTGGTGCTGTTTCTCACTCACTGCAGTGCAATCAGAGGAGTCTGTGCTCGGGTGACATCCATCTTTCAAAACCTTGTCTGCTCCTCCATCGTGTGCATCAATCTCTTCTGTAGCTCAGTGTCCTGCTTTGGAATGAGTCGTATTTTTTATGATTTAAAAAAAGCTACAAACGTGTAAAAGCTGTTTGTTCTCACGTCCAACAGGGGGCAACTCCTCCTCCTCTGTTCTTTGCTTTCATGAGTTTTTACCTCCGCTGAGTTTTAGGTTGTTAGTTTATTAGTTATTTAGCAGGATCACACAAGAACTACGTCAGGAATTATTATGTCTTACCTTGGTGGAAAGAGGGGGGGGGGGGGGGGGGGGAAGGAGTCAGGAGAGAGATCGATCAAAGTTTGGTGCACGTCTAAAAATTCTCCTTCACTTTCTTTCAACAGTTTTATTTTTCAGACACTAATCACCACTGATGACTGCAATTCTAGTTCTTTGGAAAAAAAGGACTAATATTTTACTATTTTATCAATATATATGTATATATTACATTACATTTCATTTAGCTGATGCTTTTATCCAAAGCAACTTACAATAAGTGTACTTTCAACCCCGAGGGTACAAGCCCAGAACAACTAGAATCAAGAAAGTACAATTTCTTCAAAAATAAAGGAAAACTACAAAGTGCTATAAGTAAGTGCCATTTTAGTAAGTGCTAGTATATATATATATATATTTATACATACACTAGGTGATTCATAAGACTTTCCCGGCTGTGCCCTAACGACAGATGAGGATGTTCACTTTCGGTGACAGGGTTTCATCTGATTGAGTTCGACTCATCTCTGGGATTCAGCTCCTTTGTTCCCCCGTCACTCGGTTCCAGGAGACGTCGTCCCGATAAGACGCGGCCGTCAGACGTTTCCCTCCGACATGTGTCCAGATCTCATCAGCGAGGCCTGGTGACGGACGCCTTATCGAGGAGATTGCCGCGAATGAACGTCGGAGGGTTGACAAAGTGCGCCGACGTCCCTGAAAGCTCCGTGAGGGTAGAAACACAGACTCAGGTGGAAAGCTCGTTCACAAAAAGGTGATTTTCTACGTTAAATACCGACAACAAGCAACCGGGGCTCAATAAAAAGTATAATTATGTCAAATTGATCGTGTGCAGCCGCGTGGAAACACAGTCACCTGACGTGGAGCTTTTAAAAAGAGGCCTGTTTTGTTATCGCTCTCACTCACATTATTTCCAAGTTGCCTTTGTTAGCTGCAGCAGCAGAGGAGACAGAGATGTCAGGGAACAGCAGCACAACACAGAGCCAGTGTTCTCTGGATGTCTGCTGAAACCAACCCAGACGTTCTCTGCCTCCATTGTTCTGTGTATTGTGTTTGGTTTTTTGTTTTTTTTTACTCTGTGCAGCCAAAATAATTACACATTCATACAAAACTGATTTGGGATGGTGTTAGAGGCGGGGCGGGGCGGTGGGGTGGTTTGTGGGGGGGAGAGAAAAGCTTGACGTGATTGCACATTATGGTGTAATTTCGCTTTCACTCGAGGATCTGTGTGTTCAGCCCCACTGTGATTTCTGTCGGGATTTTTTGAAAAGTGGATTTGTCACCTCCTGATGAATAGAAACACAACCACTCTCAATGAAAACATCACATTATCACACGTTTAACCCCTGAAAACAAACACAACGAGGTCCTGTCAGTGCTGTCTGCCAACAGGACCAACTGAATATGTGTTTATTCTTCACGACAACGTTTGTTGATTACTGATTTGTTAGCCGAGCACACACGCAATTATCACGATCAAGTGAAGTCCTTAAGATCCGAGGAAGATCACCGGGTTTTAAGAAAGCTGCGTTCTCCTTTCGTTTCCTTTCCCTTGCTACAAAACCCGGATGTGTTGAGCAGATTCACTTAAAACCGACAAAATCCACTTCAGAGCTAAACTTTTTTTGTAAACCCGATCCCCCCCGCTGCGTCGGAAGTCATTCTCTTTCATCATGACCAGGATGTCAAACCTTCCTCCTTCTCCCCGCCTCTACCGAGAGCTAGTTAAGTCCGCACCTTTCAACCCAGGAGAGCAGGAGAGGTGTCCAGCTGAGATGAGTCGGGGGAGTCGGGGGGGACGCACAGGGAGCGGATTGTTTCCTCAGCATTAAAAAGCTTGATGGACACAGAAAAACGTTGTAGCTTTGATGCTGAGGATGAAAGACAAGGAGAGCGAGAGCGAGTCGGATGTTCTCTGTGCTGAAGACACCCCCGACGACAAGCTGAGAAATAACGAGGACGGGGATTTAGTTTCTTTTCTCCTTCAAACAATCTCTGATAATTTGTCTTATTTCTGGACGGGTGACCTTCGTGCTTCGTGCTCACAGGTGCACCGTCTTCAATCTTTCAGACAAAATGAAACCTAATCATCTGATATTAATGTGTCCGTCCGGTGTTCACAGTCCCCGACGCACGAGTCACTCCGGCAATCAGGCGAAGAACTCACGAGCCAGATAAAGAGAGTGAGCGTTGTGAGAGGGGGATGAAAGGAAGAAAACAAACCTGCAAGCAACACATTAACTGATTGAGTTTTCTTATTGTGGAAAAATTATAAATTGAATGAATAACTTGTTCGACTCAGTTGCAGAACTCAGGTTGTTTGCACCGGGGGGATCGAGAAGAAGCGATTTGGGGGATTCTCAAAGCAAATCGAGCTGCAGCGGGAGAGAGAAGTGAGGAGTCGGTACTGCTGTGTAACCGCCACACCGCTCACACTCTGGGTTAATGTAACACATGAAATATATTAAAATCCTATAGTGCTTATTACATATGAAATGTTTGCATATCAGGCCCAGACGTTTGTTTAAAAATGAAAATGATCGATTTAACTTTTTTATTTATTTTTCACATTGGAGAATTGTTTGAGCTGTTTGGGATCAACCGGATCTTCTTTTTAAATGTGTTTTCTCTGCTAACGTATCAAACTGGAACTGTGACATCTTGATCAGATTCAGAAGTGATAGGAATCATTTAAATAAAATCCCTGTCAAGGTCATTTCATACATTAAAGTGTGATTTCTCTGTTTGAGTGGCACCTCTCTCTCTCTCTCTCTCTCTCTCTCTCGGGCTCTGACCTGGTGCAGCTTCATGCTCCCGTCCCTCAGCTCTGATCCCAGCAGCCTCCAGCTCTACAGGTTGTTCTACCGGAGCTTATCAGGCCCTGACTGGCTTCTCATCTGATCGTCTTCGACCTTGGACTCTGGCGTCTCGCTGGCGAGGACCGCCCTGGTCACAGTGCTTTGGTTTTAATCTTTCCCATGTCCCTTTTAAAGGGTTTTCAGATTCACTATCGGCAGCAGACGGACTCTGACTTTTCTCTCTGGAGGGAGTTTGTTTTTTTACGGAGCACAAAAGAAGAATCAGGGGGAAAATTGGAGGTTCCAGATGTGCAGAGGTGATACAGAGAGATTCACACGGTGCCGGGGAGTAAGTACTGTGAAACTTGGTGAGATGAAAAGTGCTGAAAAATGAAACTGTTATTTTTGGTTTTATATTTGGTCGATTTGTTTTGATCAATGTCCACATTTTAGAAAAAAAACATTAAACATTCAAATCTGATTCTTCAAAGTTAACAGAATATTTATAATTACACTCCACATCGATTTCAAACCTTAAATCCTTTAAAGTCTGTGGGATCAGTTGAAATGTCCCCTGTGTCCTTGCATGTGTTTCTTCATGTGGACATGTTGCAGCACTGAGCAGAAGTTGTGAAGCAAATGTGGCGTCAATCTTTCACAAAAGTGGGAAAACCTGACGAAGACAGGAAGAAGAAAGACCAATAGAATCATAAAGTAAATTATATCAAAATAAATCAGGATATTTAAAAAAGCCCAACGTGTTGAGAGTCAGATTAAAGTTCAGATCATCAAAGCTTCGAATTTGACTTGGGGGAATTGTTTGTACTCTTTAGTCTCACGGTTTTTAATGGGTTGGAAAAAAACTGCTTCTCAAAGCCCAAATCAAATCAAAGCCAAAGTTTATTTCAAGCCCAAAGTGCAAAAACTCTCTTTATCTTCAACCTTCGACAAGGGCGAGAAAAAAACTTTGAACAGGGAAAACCACAGGAACCTTCGAAGTCGGTCAAACATCAGCAGAAAAATAATTGTGTAGTCGTCCTCTTCGTACTTTTACACAAACCTCAGAGCTTTTACCTTCAGCTCCGTGTTCTTCACTGCGCCAGAGAAAAAAAACATGCTCACACTAAGTCAAACTCGAGAAACAGTAGAAGATTTGCATGTGATCATTCTGTTGAAGGTTGTTGTGTGTTCTCCCTCCCCCCCTTCATTTTAACCAGATGAGTAGAGTATCCTGTCTCTGTTGCTGCTTCAACACTAAAGTCATCGTTGTGCGTTAAGAGCCTGAAGATTCTTCCGATCCTGACCCGGTGGCTCACAAAGGAAAGCGCTGGCAGCTGCCGACGCTGCAGGTCCTCCCGGCGATGAGCTCATTTGTTTATGGTAATGATCAGAATGTCTCAGAAATTAATGAGGTGATGAATTATTGATGGGCGGCGTGGAGGCGTAGTGGTTCGCTGCCCCGCGTCGGTCAGGTCGTAGGTTTCTAACCTGACCCCGTGGAGTTTATGTTCACGCGTGCAGGTCAAGTGGGTCGAGATCCGCCCAGAGGGACGAGTTTATTCACCCATGAAGTCGATGAAGTCCAGGTGTTGATGCTGTTATTAGCCACAGGGCATGCTGGGATACCCTGAGACCAGCTCCTCCACTTGACCTGGAACAGACATAATCAAGTGGAGAGGAAGGAGTCAATGACATGATGGAGCTAAAGGTGCAGTCTGTGTACAACAGAAACCTGGAGAGACGATAAGATCGAAAACTACAGGGTAACATGAGAAGAACTAAACCACAACTATGGGACATATATCATGTCATATTCTGAAACTGGAAAAAGGCTTTTCAAGGTTTATACGACTCAGGATTGGACTGTGAACAACAGGTGAGGAGCAAAGTCCCCCGGCCTCAGGGAGATCGTGACTTTTACCGGACCATCAGTTTTTGGAAATTCGAATCGGAGCTGACAACAACTAAATAGTGATTGGCAAACTTACAACTCTGTGAAAAGTGGGCATTGTCCAGGTGCACGTCTACAAAACAAAACTCAATTTACAACATTTCAGAAGTTTTTCCCCGGGTACCTGCACCAGTTGTCAGATCAGCATTTACTGGGCTGCAAGCCTGAAAACTGATTTAGTGAGGGTTTTGAAACTCAAACAATGTGTTAGAGAAACTGTAGTGCTGCAGGAGCGACGATGAAAACTCAAATACAAGATAGTATTTGTTTTGCTGAAGTTTTATACTAAATAAAAAACATTTTGCAATGCCTAAAAACGTTTCGAATTAGATTTCACGCTTAGAAATACCAAGTTTCAACCTTTTCAAAGCCTTTTTTTAGTTGTGATGCAAATATATGTTCAATAACGTTTCAAGTCTTGTTTAGTTTTCATCACTCGTGTATGAAATCATGGCCATGTTGCCAATTATGAGTAGAAATTGCAGATGTTACATCAATAACTCAAATTTGTCATTAATTCAGAGGAAAATATAAAACTAATAACAACAGACTGAATCTAAAATGCTACAATTGACTATTTTAAAGTCGGTTTTTAGTATTTTAAAGCTGCATTATTTTATTTCTGACCTGTAGAGGGCAGTGAAAATCTATAAAAATCCAACAGACACAGAGCTGCTGTTGTCTGAATTTACTTTAATTTGATTGTTTAAATTTCAAGAAAAAGACACAAGACATGTCAAGTTTTACAAAATTGAGCCAAAACTACATTAATATTTCCAATAAATTTAAACATTGTTATGCATATCCATTGTTTTTATGTAAGAATAAAACACTTCCTGGCGTAACTAAACATTTCCAATGAACATAATCTGAAGAAGATACTTTAACTTGAACAAACTTGCTATGTTCCACCTCAAGTCATAAATATGTTTGTCCTCAATGTGAAGATTTAAATCCCACTGAAAGATGCTAAAACACAGCAAGATATTTGTTTGAGGTGTATTTCCTGGTGTATTTGGCATTTTCTAGAGTAACGTTTGGATTGTGGAACGCACACAATACAGTATTATTCCACCAAAGCACAAGACATCCTCCGTCTCTTTCACCCACTGAAGGATTTGTGTCATTCTCTCATTGTCCTGGTGCTTCACGCAGCCCGACAGCAGCATCTGGCCTTCCCTGAATAGCCACCATGCAGAGAGGCCTGGAGTCTGTGCTGTGTGTGCACAGGGAAACAGCCAGACGAGCATTGTGAGGAAAAATTCACGTCAGGAAACAGAGCGATGGAGAGCGAGTACGACAAAGAGAGAGAGAGAGAGGGAGAGAGAGAAGGACAACAAAAACAGACTGAGGAGACAGAGAGCGACGCAGAGACACATTTTTCCCAGAGCAGAGAACAATGTGATTTTTGTACAACCTGTGAAATCGACTGCAAACGTTCTGTCTTACATCCGTTGTGTTACTAAATGAGCAAAAGTTGACAACGTGTTTTTGTCATTGTGATGCACAGTTAGATCGAAGCAGGTAAAACACACAGATTTCCCTTAAAGCTCAAAGGAACATTTGGAAGTAAACACGAGCTACAATACAATCTATATTTCCCAACTTTAATTGGCTCTATAATCAATCAACTGACTCTGGTTATGCTCAAAGAAAAAATGAAATCTAAAAACTTCTCACTTCACTTGGCAGAATCGTCATCTTCCTGCTCCTCTTCCTCAGCAGACAGATTCTCGAAGGGACCAACGTACATTATGTTGCATCAGGTGTTAAAGGATTACAAAGTTTTCTTTCTTTTGTTTTCAACTGCAGCTGTCGACCGGCAAATCCAAAACTTTAATTTAATTTTAATCTTTACAACAAAACATGGGCTTATGCATTATCTCTGCATTGTTTGTGTTCCTCAAGCCGTTATCCAGAGGAGGAGCTGTTGATCGAAACTCGTGGATTTGATACGTTTGAGAAAACAAATTCACTCGTGAAGTCTCCTGAGGCGAGTCCCCCTGATCTCATGTTTTTCTGTCCTCACAACATGATCAATACAAAGTGCACGTGCAGTGACACACAGAGCTGAATGAATTTTCCCAAACCATGAAATAGAGCGAGAAGTCCCCGAAACCGCCGGCAGCCCCGAGGCCCACTGTCAGAAAACACGGCCCTGAAATATAATGACTTACAGTAGATAGACGTAAAATGTAATCAGTCAGAATGTGCTGAGTCTGACCCGAGCCCCGGGTCTGTATTAAAAACTGAAACACAATCAAGCTGAGGTTTTCTGACATGATGAGGCCTCGTCACAATCTGAAAAACTACACAAAATGTAAAGTGTGTGATTGTGACACTGAGAGAAAAAAAAAAAAAAAAGGGATCATATTCCAGTCATCCTCTCCCTGGGCATGCTTTATTTTAAAAAGTTGCCATCCTTTTGGCAGTATTGTTAATTTTTGAAGAGCCTCGCCGCTTTGACTCCGGTTCTGGGATTACAAGCGATAAGGAGGAGGAGAAACCGGGCTGACGGGGGAGGAATAGAGTGCAAGCGAGCGAGAGGATGACTGAGCGAGCACAGCAGCCTGCAGACAAACCTAGTGGCTGTAATAGTGTCTGCTGGTGGAGTGATAACTCAGACAGCCCTCCAGTCGGCCGAGCCACTGCCAGCCTTGGCCATTTGTCAGAGCTGACTTGAAACTCCCGGTGGCCGTTGCACCGCGCTGGTGCCGCTTCACGCAGCCGGATCCCACTTGACAGGTGAAATCATTATGGACAGTCCAGCCGCTGTTAATGGCCGGTTCTGGTGTGTGTCTGTGGGTGTGTGTGGGGGTGTTTGTTTACATCTGCGAGGGATGATGGGAAATTCATGTAAAAATGTGGAAAGTTATGTGAGAAATTTACAGAAGGTGAGTTTTTTTTTTTTCAGGTTTGCCTCGTTAAACAGCAGAAAGAGGGAAGGTGAGTGTGTGAAGGTGAGACAAGATGAAAGCATTCAACAAGGTGTAAGAGTACATTACCTTTACACACACACACACACACACACACAGACACACACACAAACAGACATCCCTTACCGCAACCAAACTGCACAATGTGTTTTCCTCAGACTCAGTATGACCATGATTTGCACTCCTGTCTATCGCCCTACAATGATGTTTGATTGTACATATCATGTTTATATATTTTACTCTTTCTTTCTATCTTTCAATTTGTTTTTATTTAATATTTTTTAAACTCTTAACGCTATTCACAGCAAAAATACATTTGACAATAAAGACTTCCATTTAAAAACACAAAAATGGCAACAAACAAATTACCGAAGATAAGGTTCTGTGAACACAACTGGTCTCAGAAGTGTGGGTCCTTACTGTGTGTGTTGTGTGTCTGCATCATATGCATTTGTTTGCATTTGTGTGTGGAGGTGGATGAGCTACACAAACAGAAGAAGCTGCACCGTGGTGATGAAACAACCTGTAAGAATAGCAGCGAAACGAGTCACTTGAAACCTATTTCCAGAAAAATATGCTGCCTTGTTTCAAAACTGATTTGCAGAGACTGTAAAGGAGAATAACAATTGTGAGATTATTTTTATTATCTCACCCAAGACAAGACGTCTCTCAGGGACCTGGTGATAATCTTAGTTCCTCTTTCCATCATGCTGATAGAGAATCGGCTTTAAGAGCAAGTTCAAATGTGAGAAGTTACTTTGCAGAGATGGAAGTCCGATGCCTTTAATCAAGCTGTGTCAGGTCAGTGATGGACTGTCCAGCAGAAGTTCCCTCTGGGGTCTGTCAGGTTTCAGGAGTTGGTTTCACAGGCTTCTGGTGGAAAGTGTCAGTCACTGTCTGTCGCTCGGTCTTCATGGAAACACCTCCGAGTCCAGGAAGACGCTGGACGGATGCATCAGAGGTTTTTAAAGCGTTGTCTGTCTCTCTGTGACGTTTAAATGAAAAGTGCTCTGGAGAGATTTTCTATATATCTATATACTCCAGTTTTTCTATTTCCCTCTTAAAAGATAAAACCTAATTCTAAATCTCCTACATCAGCAGGTGGGTCATGGTTGACTTGTTGGCAACCAGGAAAATTAATTGTAGTTTTATTTAAGCTGAGATTCAGATACAGATTCAAAGATGTAAGTAAAGTGCTTTCATAAAGATTCCCATATCAGTCCAGACCTGTGAATAACGTCGGCCCTTTTTAATAAGTTATTAAAATAACTTTGTATAAGAAGTCTTCTGGATATCCACTTTCATGTAAAGTATTAAATCCGGCTTTAATTGAGGTTCTGCTCCGTTAAGCTAATGGTTGAGGGGGGGTTAAAAAACTTCTTCCAGGTATACGAGATAAAAAGTAAAAACAGAGTAACACAATACAAACTGTACAGTAAACACCACCCACTCCCCGGTAATAATCCCAGCTTCATAATTAGCTCTGCAGCTGAATTAGCCTGACTGATGACAAGATACCAGCTCCTACCTGGCAGCGGGAGAGACCCTGTAATTGCACAGTCGACGGCCACAGAGCACAAAGCTAATTGGGTTTTTGTGAGACTATTATCTTTTAAATACACATCCTGATTGTGCTCCGACGTCCAGCACGGCTCCTCCTCAGTGTTGTTAACCTCCAGAGAATAAAGTGTCAAACACACCAGGCGATGGACGATGTGAAGTTTGCATCTGGAGCACAAACATATTTACTGTAGCTTAACTTTAATACACACGTTTAGTTTGCTGTTTGTGGCATTAAATGCTTGTTCATTACAAAACACAGTTGTACTCACTGGTTTTCATACGTGGAGACTAGTTGAATGATCATAATGGAGCAGGGTTCACCCCTTTGCTAACGTGATTGTTGGAATATAACAATATTCTAAAAGAATGAGCTACTTCAGAATTCAACTTTTAGCCTCAAAGGAAAGCTGACTGCCGTTTAAGAAAACAAAGGAACGCCCGGCTAAACCGATATTTCTACTCAGCAATGACATCTGGTGACGTCTTCTTGCAAACTGGGCTGAGATCGTCCAAACTCGTGTGCTACAGGTGAAAACATGAGAAAGGTCACAGAGGGAAGTCTTCTTCAAAACCGTTAACATCCTGGGAACTTAGAGGCCGTCTAGGAGAGTTGGTGAAAAGCCACGGCCACAACTCCGTCTGATCCGTAAACTAACAAACTAGTCGAATCAAGCTGAGCCTCAGATATCCTTCCAGAGAGCACATCTGTACCTCAAGGCCCACAACTCGGCCCCCTGCTATTATCTCTTCCTTCTACTCTATAGAGCTTCCTCCAGACTGATGCCCACATATAGGAATAACCTCCATGAGAGTGAGACCTTTAGAGTGCACAGGAGACCAGAGGACCTTAAGGCTACAAACACGAGTCAAATTTAAATGTCCGAGCTTATGGACACTTGGATGAAACCATAGGAGTATGTTTTTTTTTTTACGTTTGAAGAATTGGTCGCCATTTACTTGAATTGTATTTGATTTGGCTGCAACGCTGTTTACCCCCCGAGACTCCAGCAGTGATTTGTGGACTCAAACACTTCACCCCCCCCCCACACCACCACCTCCATCGGCATAATGCTGAGTGAAGCTTTCATTTAAAAAAAATGTAGATTGTTAATGAAACAAATTCTTTTATGATTTTCGTGGTCAAAGCGACTTGTATTTTCCTCTCTTCTCTCCAGTCTGCTGGATAATAACATGAACAGTCCATCTTTCAAAAACGCGTTTCCTTTTTTTTTCTCTTGTTAGGCACCATTATCTTTACTATTCTATTTCTTAGAAAATATTAAAAACCTCTTCTGCAGAGAGAACCATCCATCACTGTCAACACTCACTTCCTGTCAGTTTGTGTGTTATCACTGTTTCAGCTGCACTACGCGTGTTCGAGTCCACATCGACCGCTCATCACTCTGAGAGAAACAAACCCGTGTGACCTCTGTCCTCTTTGATGCCGGGTCGACGTGATAGCCCTGAATCTGCTGAACTCTGTAAGTGGAGGGGGGGGGGGGGGGGGGGTCCACTGAGTGCTGCAGGCCTGCTGCCTGGAAGCAAAAAAAAGAAGCAGAATGGATAGGAAATCAAAGCGGAGTTGCACCAGCTCGATTCCTAAACTTCTGTTGAGTAATGTGATGAGTGGTCTGTGTAAAGTGGTTTCAGCGGCGCTCAC
Organism: Pleuronectes platessa; assembly: GCF_947347685.1. Classification (NCBI taxonomy): domain Eukaryota; kingdom Metazoa; phylum Chordata; class Actinopteri; order Pleuronectiformes; family Pleuronectidae; genus Pleuronectes; species Pleuronectes platessa. The sequence goes on from NC_070634.1 coordinate 25,544,151, forward strand.
ACCCTCCCAGCCAACTGACTTCTGATGCATTTAAGCATAAAACACTGTCCCAGGTATATTTTAAATCTCATCAATAAGCACAAAGCAATGCCGGCACATCGCCTAAAAGCCAATAACTGATGCCAGCGCGCCACAGCCCTGTGCACTGAATGAATGGATGAATGGAAATGGACGCAGCGAACCCCTGGCTGAGTTCCCCCTGGTTTCTGGGTCAGGTGCCGGGGCCACGAGGTGACGGGCTAATGGATGGAGTCTTCACAGCGGAATGGAGCGAGAGCAGTTCAGAGCGTTTCTATTTCCTATTAGAGCAGAACAAAGCGGCAGAGATGGAAATTGTTTGGCACATGCATGAAGAGGGATTGGACGTGTCGGGGTGTTTTACAGTGATGATGAACGCCGTGCGAAAGTGTAAAAGACTGGCGGGGCTGAAGGAGAAGGGAGGAGGACCGGTGGAGCGGAGGTGTGGCAGCCAGATTAAATTAAATAATCAATCAACCTCTGCTGGTGCACGTGCAGCACTGAGGAGGAAGCATCCTCCATTTAGAAGCGTTCTGTTTTATATCTACAGTTTTTCTCTGGAGAGCAAAACCTTTTTATTTAAAATTCTTTGCCAACTTATCTTTAAGAACCATATTTGTCTCATTTATGTGCCTGTGTCACTTTGGTTCTTCTTGGTTATAGAATTGAAAGTTGTGAAAGGAGACCATTACTGTGGTTTAAGAAGAATAGATTCCTAGTGACATGTTTAACTAAAGAATGAGGAACAAGATAAATGTGTTACATGCCACTTGCAGGTGTTTGCACAACAGCAGCTGAAACTATTAGGTCTACGTGAACAGTAAAAACTTTATGGACGCTCTGTGCTGAATACAGCTCTTTATGAAACAGGACAAGTTATAATGTGATGATGAATATAATTAATGAGAAACTGATTTGTCGTGAACACATATTTTTTGCCCTGGCAGACGTATTTGCTTTCAGAGCATCCTTCTAGTTCTAGTGATTTATTTTGTGTTGGTAGCTGCAGTGTTTCTCTCTGGCATTAAAACTACAACGTGGCAACATTATGAATTTATAAGGTTATACATTACTGAAAAATATGCTATTACTGAACAGGTTGTGTTGCATATACAATGTTACTATTGGTTGTACTCAAGATTTCAATGTCTACGATATTAGAAGAAGCTCAAATCCAGCACTGTGAGTTCACCCCCCTATTGCCCTTCCTCCCTCTCGCTCTGGATTTACCGCCCCCTGCTGTGTTGCCCTGTGACCGTGGCCTGAACGAGTAACTCTGACTTCTTCATCCTGCATTAGCTGAAATAATGTGATTTTTACTGGACGGGCTTTCATTCGTCTTTTGTAAATCCACAGATCCCTGCTCTGAATTTCATTGGAGCTGTTCCACCTTTTTTACGAGCCCTTGCAGATCGTACCTATCATTCGCATTGAAGTCGAGACCTTAGTATCATGTCTTTTCAGTGATGTGCATATTTAGGGCCCGAGCACTGAGAGTGGGAGGCCCTATTGAAATTGAAATGATTATTATTATTATTATTATTGTTATTATTCAGGCAAATTAATTGGCTTTGTTAGGGCTTTAACATGCTCAAATTCTTACCAAAATTGGCAGAAAATTAGAAAGTGGTGAAAATGTACGTATTCTTGAGGAATTTTCAATAGGCATCGCAAAATGTCTCAATGGTGCCCCCCCCCCCCCCCCCCCCAAGACCCCAGGAATGTGTTCACATTGACTGATCTTCACAAAAATATATACACAGGTGTATCATGACCAGACAAACAAAAAAGTCTTTAGGTGGCCATTGTGCTAGGGCCCGCTCAGTGCTGCTTTGCAGTCCTAAAATTCTTAGAAATTGTATTTATATTTTCCTTTATTTTCAGTCATCACATGCCTCGAACAACCTCAAGATAAATTTAATTGTAAATATCTTTGAAATAAATTTATTTTTATTTATTACCGCCCTGTTCGGCAATGTTGTTTTTCAATAAAATAAAATGTTTGCATAAAGCAATCCACTTTTCCATGTTGATAAGAGCATTAAAATGAAAAAAATAAAATAAATCAAGGGACATTTAGAATAGATACAAATGAGCGATACATTTTGAGTTAACTATGAATTAAATCAGTTAATCGTGATTAAATATTTTAATCGTTTGACAGCACTTGTATTTACTGTATAACACATTTGCTTATGTGGATGCACTGTTTGAGACACGTTTCCACAGTTTAAATACAAAATTATGAAAACTCAAACACAATGGTAAGTTATTGCAATTGTCCACTGACATAGTCTTGAAGCTACTGTTAACCAATAGCTGCTCCAAACATCTTAAAATGTGAATATTTAAAAACTGCCCTCCGGCTACGGGCCTGGCTCCATGGCAACTAACATACTTACTCATTGATGCACATGTGTGAAAATGAAATAACGTATCTAATAATATCCTAATGTCTCAGAATTGTTAATTTTACTTTGGATCCTAAAGAGTTTAAGTTCAGGATATAGTCATATCCTTGATTTTGTTTTACTCATCACTTAACTCAAGTAAATCAAAGGTTCAAATGGTCCGTTAATAGAAATGCATCACAAAATAATGTGCTTTTCACGATGCAATGCATTTTGTGTGACATGTTCACAAATCCCACAAAAATGTCAATAAACTTTAAAGTTCATCATTTGTTCAAACATATTTCATTTTATTTTGAGATACAGGATATTTACATTTCAGGTGTGTGGGTTTGGATTAAGTTCACACTGGAAAGGTAAAAAAAAAACATTCAGCAGTGATTCTCAGCATTTCTTGTCTAACAGCATGTCATTTATATATATATATATATAGATTATATCAAAAGTTATTAATACAATAATTGTACACTCACACTATTTACATTTTAAATTGCAAGATTAGGATTTTAACCATTTATCCCTCACATTTTGCTATGCTCACTGTTTTCCCCAAAACCTTTAATTAACATTTTCAAATATTTATATATTATATTTAAGCTCAGTAATGTAACTTCTGTGCCTTCTTGCTAACCAGTTTTAAAATACTCCTGATGGCAACACGCAGGGTTTTGTTGCCCAGCTTACATTAATGTAGATTTACAGCTACGACCTATTTTTCTTAACACATGAACTCTTCAGACTCTCTGTGATGACTTATTGTAAATATAAACTTCCTCAGGCCCGAGGTAGCTGTAAAAAGCAGGCCGAGAACATCTCGGGTCAAATCCTGACGTCAGAGTAAACACTCTCATCTTCATGTGAGCTGCTGGAGTCTCTGTTGGTCATCTGAAGTCGGGGCGTCGCTGTGAATCTCACCTGTGGATAGTCAAGCTCCACTTCACCTTCACTGGTGTGGTCGTCAAATAGATTTGAAGATGTTGGTGCACGTGCAGGTGCATTACCAACGTCATCATAGTTCTGCAGGCTCTCTGGTTCATTCTAGGATGAGAGCCGAGATAGTTTATAGATTATTGAGAATTTCTGGATTTAATGCACATCTTATTCTTTTAGGACTTGCAGACATTTTCCTTGATTTAATTGTTTTGTTTGTTGACAGAATAAATGGATGAAGGGGAGGTTTCATCTCCTGACGGGTTTTGTTTCCTCTAACCACATGATTATCAAGCAGCAACTGGATCTCTTCATTCATGCTCTAAAATAGATGTTGTGCAGGTTGTCTCTTAATCACTGGCCCCAGTACACTGAGATAGAAGTGCACTGATAGACAGCTACTGACAGGGCAAGCAGTGAGGGCAGGATATGGAAGTACAAGGAGGGAGCAGCTTGAACAGTAAAAGACACATCTGCCTGTAGAGCCAGTTGTAGATATCCTGATAGATTATTTATTCATCATTTTTAGATCTAATGTGCACATGTTGTCTTGTTTCAGATCCTAGCATCGTGTGTTCTCAAATTGAAACTAATAACACACTTTGGGACTTCGGAGGCTTTGTAATATCAACATTAAAACATATTTGATTCCATATTATTGACATTATGACATAATTTAGAGTATTTAGAAGAATTAGTAGTTTTACAGCTGTAACACGTCAGAAGTGATCACAGGCTTAAATATACGGTGGCCCTGAGAGCTCAACGAACAGCAACTTAAGAAAACACATGCAAGTTGACAAAACACATGCAAGTTGACAAAACACAAGCAAAGTAAGAAAACATCTTCATCAATTTCACAACACAATACAACACATTACAGAAACGCGCTGCAAATAGACAAACGCGCTGCAAATAGAAACGCGCTGCAAATAGAGAAACGCGCTGCAAATAGAGTGCGACAACACAACGGAAGTGTTTCAAGAGGACACACACATACCCCCCCACGCCCGCTCCTGGTATTTCATGAGGGCCTGATACGATGATGTAGCCTGATGTTGTCAGACTCACAATTCTAGTCAGAATGTGAGTCTGAGACCGCTCCATTGGGCTGTGATTATGGGGCGTGTTTCAACTGACCAGGAAGTAAAATTCCTCTTCACTCAATTGGATAGACCTACAACCAATCAGAGCAACGTAGTATGTGACGTATGCTAAGCAACGCATTGTGAGTTATTTACTAACCCGGATTCACAACGGACGCTTCAGCGCAGTGCCAAGCCTTAAATAACAGCTGGCTCCCATCCACTCCCATGTTAAAACTTTGTGCCGGTTTGTGCGGTGCTTCAGCCTCCGGTGTAACTGGCACAAAGCCGTGCAGCGATCGTTTCGGGGTCGAGTCTATTTTTTGCGCTTGACGCGAGCGTATCGCACCAGGAAACACACTGAAAAACGATTTTAAACGATATTGATGACATATATTTATATGATATAAATGATCAAATATGCATCCCATACTTTGAAGTCCCCTTCTGTTTTCCTGGAGTTTTAATTTGACCAATGACATTATTAAATGTCCCCCTCTGCCCATCCACTACAGCCACACAAGCAGTGATACAGATAAAAAGAGAGAGAGAGGGGGGGGGGCTACGTATTCTCCACATAGGCTTGAGTGGAGAATACGTAATTTACCCCCGACACCCGACATTTAACGGAGCAAACAGCGGAGAAGTTCTTCAACATGGATGACATTAAATTAATAATTGAAGTGGAGAAGTGCAGTGAGTTGTATGATCCTCGAAACATGTTGTATAAAGACAACACCAAGGAGGACACATGTTGGGACGCTGTTGCTTAATGTTGGAGCAACAAGTAAGTATATGGTTTTAATCTACTGGATCAACGGGTGATGTTATTAGCGCTGCCCGGCGGTTCAGCGTCGCTTCAGTGTCCGGTGTGAACAGCCCAGCGCTGGGGCGATAGGGATTAGCGCGGTGCTTTGGCGTCGCCTCCACGTTCTGTGTTGCTCTTTCAAAATGAATGCGCTGTCGATGTCTTCTAAAACAGACTCAATGGCAGCATCTACACATCTCAGCTCGCCAGCGGCAGGCATGTTTGTTGAAAACAAATTCAACCCAAGGGCACTTTGATGACGTGGTTGATTAAGTTACCGTTGATCATCTGTCAATCATCGTATAAAGCCCGCCCTGACAATCTGATTGGCCCGGTCGGGCATAATTTTTCCTCAACGGAGCGACTCCAGACCGAACTGCCCGACCTAAAATGTTGTGGGCGGGGCTAAGTTCGTCTGGCATCCAGGCTAACGATGATGATTTAAAAAATTAACGTGACGTTCACTCCAATCATCGTTACGTTCACGTTAATAATATGAAAACTGATTCGCTAGTGAATTCACATTTACTTTAGGTCATTCATTTCTCAGGTGCTATTGTTTCAACTGTCAGAAGTAATAGTTAATAGAAAAATACATGAGAAAAGATACTTCTGCATCGATAGTTTTATTAAAGGAAGATTTGGTTTGATCTGTTTGGTTGAAAAAAAAAAAGCTGCAGCTGAAAGACTCACATTTCACCACCAACTTCTTCGGCTTGCTGTCCTTTACGCCCTCAGTGTTCAGGGCACGGCAGAAGTACCAGCCAGCGTCGGCTGAAGTCACAGTAAACTCGTGGGATAATGATAAGTTTCCTTGATTATTAAAGTCTCATGATGTGTGTTGGTCCTGATCAAGATGAGAGTTGACTGTGGGAAACTTTCAGCAGTGCAGCTGACGGTGATGGTCTGACCTTCTGTGACCTCAGACCTCATAGACAGTATAGGTTCAGTTAGCCGGTCTGTAGAGAGCAGTGGCGTCAATTCAGCCAAAGCTAAGGTATGGCAAGGTTACTAGTCACATGACTTAACTACAGTATCAATCAATATACATGCCCAGCAAATAATCATAACAAAAGTGACAAGTCTGCTATGTAGCTTTTCTGTGTGGTTAGGAAAATTTGAACTTTTTCAAATGCAGCCTCACTCACATCCCGCTAGCGCAAGTAACTATGGACACAAACACTTAACTACGCACGTCAATCAATCAATTCAGTCAAATGCGCCGTTACGCATCCGTTTTCAGCACCATGGATAGCAAGCGGCAGGGTTAGACAGCAGTAATAGCCTTTCTGACACAATTTCACTCTTTCTGTTCACTTCATTCACTATGTAATTGCAACAATATCCCGTGAACATACCAGGTAAACTGCTGTAAACTGTTAAAGTCCAAATATAAAGAGGAGAGGGAGGGAGGGAGGGAGGGAGAGAGGAGAGGGAGGGAGGGAGAAGAAAAGAGAAAGAGAAATCATATTAATAAGATGTTTGGGTATCTTACTTTGAGATGAACTTTATTAATTATTCCACAAGTGGATAACGGCGGGTCCTCAAAGCAGCAAAGTTATTGACGAGTTCATCTGCGTCCAGGGATTTTACGACAGCAGGCTCAACAGCCATCAACATGAGGTTTGTGAGCCTGTCATCGCTCATGGTGGTCCGCAGGTAAGTCTTGACTCTTTTTAAAACAGAAAAGAATCTTTCGTTGGATGCAGTGGAGACAGGAATTGTTGCTGCGATCTTGAATAGCTTGATGACCTCTGAAAAAGCGACAGACATGGTCTTCAGTCGTGTCAAAGCCAGCATTATGTTTTTCTCCTCCTCCACGTCCTCCTTCATCTCAAGTTCAAGGAAAGCTTTTGCTGTGTGACACTGGGAACTGAGAAGGGTGGTGTCGAACAGTTCATCATAGAGTTGTGCAAACTGTTCCATTTTAACTACATCCATGAAATGGGGAGATGAACAATCAAATGCCTGGATAGCATTAAGTAGCTCATCATTATCTGTAAATCGGCGATCTAACTCAGAGATGAAGCGGTCCAGTGTTTCAAAGTATAGTCTTTTTTCTTGGTCATCTCCTGTTTGTCTCTGGCCACTGGATGATCCGACAATAAACCCTGCCAAGGCTTTGGACACACTCCGTGCTCTTGCTGGTCGCAGAGGGGCAGTGTCGCTGCTTGGGAGGCCGAGCTCTGTGGAAAATGCCTTGGCTCTGCTCAGTGTGTCCTGGTACTCTTTATCTGACCTCATCTTTTCCAGCTGGGCCTTAGTACTCCGTATGAGGTTGGAAGCCATCGTGATTGCAATGTCTTTTGTCTGAAGCTGTTCAGACAGTCCATAAGTGAGATTTAAGATTTTTTCTAGGACATGAAGACGCACAACAAAAGTGACTGTCAGCATATTTGTCCGAAGTCCAGCAGCTTCAGTTGAACCCTCTGCATGAGCGTCAATAGTGGCATCTAACACAGCTAGTATAGCCTCGTAGCGCAGTTTTATCTTCTGTAGAGCCCTATACCAATACAGCCACCGAGTGGGACAGGTGCGCTCCAAGTGCAGTATTTTGTTGTGTCCCAACTTCTTTTGAGCCTCAATGAAAAGCATGTGTCTGGTATTGCTATTTGCAATAAAAGTATATAGTGTTTGAACAACACCAAAAAACTCTGCCATCTCTGGTATTTCAGTTATCGAGCTCACAAGCACAAGATTTAGTCTATGTGCATGACAGTGTATATACGCTGCATGCGGCACTTTTTCACGTATTAAAGCCTGCACTCCACGCACATTACCCCGCATAACACTTGCACCATCGTAGCATTGTGCAACACACAGCTGAATATCTAAACTCGATAATTCCTTTATTATTTTCTGGGCCAGGGATTCAGCTGTCAGGTCCTTCATGTGATAGGTTCTAATGGCTCTTTCCTTTATAATCCCGTCATGTACATAACGGATCAAAATGGCCAGCTGCTCCTTCTTAGACAGGTCTTTCGTTTCATCCACTAACACTGAAAAGTACCGTGCTTCTCCTACTTCATTTATGATTATACTTCTGATATTTTCCCCAATAACTCTCACCATATCATTCTGGGCTTCTGGGGAAGAATAGTGCGCATACCTGCGTTCCTGTTTGCTTTTCACGTTCCTGTCATCTGTTGCAATAACGTCCAAAAGTTCAAGGAAATTTCCTTTATTTTCATCCTCATCTCTCTCGTTGTGGCCACGGAGAGGGAGGGCCTGTCTTCCCAGAAATGACGTGATTTTGAACAAGGATTTGACGTGAGCCCGGTTCTCCTGCACCTCATCTGTCCTGTTTGCGTCAATCCGACTTGCGATGGATTCCTTATGTCCGCTGATCACAGCCTTAAAGTTAGACCACGCTAATGCAGCACAATTGTGTCTACTGCTCCCTTGATGATCCCGGAGATTTTTTTTCATGTTCTTCCAACATGTGTATCCAGTGTCTATGAACACACGCAGTCCATGCCTGTCACCTGTTAAAGTTGAGGCTCCTCCAAAATGACGGCATGCAAAGCAATAAACTGCATCTTCTTGCGCAGAATATTCAACCCAGTCATATTCCTGATACACACTAGTTGGGAAGTGGGTCAAACGAGGACGCCTGAGTCCGTCTGTTTTACATCCACTAATATCCTTCTTCTCTGCTCCAGTTGACCCAGAGGCTGCTACTGCTGCTGCACCCGGGCCTTGACCTTCCTTATCGCTGTCCACGTCTGATCCAGCTCTTTCAATCTGAGAAATTGGTGGGGACTCAGACTCGGATTCAATTCGAGAAGTCGGTGTGGACGAGTTCTCAGCCTCCATGCATGTAGTCTCCGTCTCCCTGTTAGCATCTGCATCCCCGGCGCAGGTGCTGGAGTGGCTAACAGCCTCGTTAACAGCTTGAATCCAACCTTCAATACCTGGTCCTTCTCCCTCTGCTGCTGGGGCAACATTGGAGCCATCACCTTCACCTGCCTTTTTTTTGATAAAAAAAGATTCTAAAGTTCTTTGCTTTCTTTTCATTTTAGTTAATTAGCTTAGCCGAAAAATAAAAAAAAACGCGATAACATGACCCGCTCTGACCTCCGGCGGCTTCTCGTCAGGAGATACCACATTTCAAGATAGGGAGGGGGGATACGTTACGATAAGTATTGGGAAAGATAATATCTAGACTAGAGAAATCGATTGTGTTGTTCTGATTTTCATTTGTATTTAATTTATATGTATTAAATAATAGAATAATCAATACAAATTGACACAGAGTAATTCCATAAATTAATTTTTTTAAAACGAACATTTACATTTTCCCCTGGAGCCAAGGTGTGGCAGCTGCCATACCTTGCCATACCCAATTGACGCCTCTGGTAGAGAGGAAGCAGAATCTTCTTTAAAGAAGGCACATTATGATTTTATTGTTTTCTCCTCCCTCTAGTCTGTGTTACATGAGTTTATTGTAAATGTAAAAGTACTGCAAAGCTAAATATCCAACAATCAGTGGTAAAGGGAGCTCCTCTCCTGAAGCTCCTGAACTCCTCTTCATCAGTCCAGCAGATACGAAGACAAAGTTTGGCAACAAAGCTTTTGAAACGAGAGCCCTGAGGCTCTGAAACAGCCTGAACGAGGACATACAGCAGACTGAGTCAAGAGCTGAAAACAAACTTTTATCTTACTTCATTCATTGATTTTTACGTAGGTCTTGTTTTCATTCTTTTATAACAGATTTTTTATTTGTTTTAAAATGTATATTCATATTTTGATGTGTATTTACTTTTTTTTGTTATTTGGGAAGCAGTTTGTAATGTTGTTTTGAGAAGTGATATCTAAATATATCAAGTTATGACAAAAGGCCACTTCAGTCATGTTGAATGAGACGTTCTCAGTTCAAAGAAATGTTGGATAAGTTTAATGAATGAATTAAAATTAAACTTATTACTTTGCTTACACAAGCAAAGTAAGAAAACATCTTCATCAATTTCACAACACAATACAACACATTACAGAAACGCGCTGCAAATAGAGAAACGCGCTGCAAATAGAGAAACGCGCTGCAAATAGAGAAACGCGCTGCAAATAGAAACACGCGCTGCAAATAGAGGGCGACAACACAACGGAAGTGTTTCCAGAGGACACACACATACCCCCCCCACGCCCGCTCCTGGTATTTCATGAGGGCCTGATACGATGATGATTTAAAAAATTAACGTGACGTTCACTCACGTTCATCGTTACGTTTACGTTAATAATATGAAAACTGATTCGCTAAGTTCAGCGATCGCGAAACATATGCACAGCACTGTACAAGGAGCCACTGCAGAGGGGCTGAAGAGCTGCGTTCGGCTCCAGAGCCGCGGGTTGCCGACCCCTGTGCGGAACCGAATTTGTATGATGTAGTGGACGTTTTAGTGTCTCCTGTGGCAGCGGTGTCCATCCCTTTTAGCTGTCCTCTGGAAACACTTCCGTTGTCGTTTCTTCACTATTTGCAGTGCGTCTGTCTATTTGCAGCGCGTTTGATTATTTGCTGCGCGTTTCTGTAATGTGTTGTGTTGTGTTGTGAACTTGATGAAGATGTTTTCTTACTTTGCTTGTGTTTTGTCCACTTGCATGTGTTTTCTTAAGTAGCTGTTAGTTGAGCTCTCAGGGCCACAGTAAAATAACAGCAAAAGTATGTGATACTATTAGCGCAGCGCGGCGCTTTCGCATCCGGTGTGAACCCGGCGTGATGAGGCCACTGTGACCTTTGACCACTGATATCTAATCACTTCACATCTTTGAGTTCTCATCGAAAGTTGAGTAATTTCTCTAAAAGGCCGTTTTGTAACATGACTTTCAAGAGGCCAAAAGACGTGTTTTATGAGGCCACTGTCAACTTGACCTTTGACCGTTGGCTACCAAACCAAATCAGTTACTAAAAGAGTTAATTATGTGTTTTTGCCAAATGTGAAAGGATTCCCTCAAGACGCTACGTGGACATTGCTTTTACAAGGCAAATATATGCTTTGTTTGAGTTCACAGCTTTGTGAGGACACAAGTCAAACTGAACATTTAACTAAGTTGAAAGAAATTCCCTCAAGACCTTATTATATTATTATTATTATTATATAGTTATAAGACCTTGAAATTCACTCACGTTCAAACAGACGGACGGGATCAGACAAACTGTGACCTGCTTCATTTTGTGCGATGCAGTAGTAAACTCCTGGCTGGTTTGAGTACACTGTGTGGTTTTGATGCTCGGACACATGTTCATCCTTTCCCTCGCCCTGACTCTTCCTGTACCATGAGTAGTGTTGGACTGGGGGAAAGCTGTGACTGAAGCAGCTCAGCATCACGGAGCTCCTCCCGTCAAGCTCCTGATTCTCTGCCGACTCCGTGATGTGTGTGTGTTTTGGAGAAACTAGCCCGGGAAATTCAGGAGAAAAGACAACGCAATTTTGTTAACATCATCAAAGATCAAACATGAATAACACAACAAGTGGAGTGACATTATTGATGCTCTTTAAAGCCAGACTGAAAAGAATGGGAAACTTGATCTCGCACCAGTCAATGGGCATTAAAACAAGATAAGATAAAATAGACTGGCTTTAGATTCACCTGGTGAAACTTTCAATGTTTTCTAAGCAATTTCTCTTTGAAACAAACTACAGCCACTGATTTTAGGTTACTGTTCCTTTTAAACTACAATATTTTTCATCAGCTTTGCTAAACGTTATTTTGAATGACATCACATCTGTCTTCTTTTTTTGGGAACCAGCACGTCTGATCAGTATTTTCTTTATACACAGTAATGTAGAATATATCCTCCTTGTTTATCCATTCACCATCACAAGTGCATCAGTCTACTCACATCTGACTTTAACCTCAGCTGGCTGTGACTTTCCACTTCCAATGTCATTGGTGGCTTCACAGCTGTACAGTCCACTGTCAGAGGGACCGGCTGAATTCACCGTGAAGGTCTGAGTCTGAGTCTGTTGGATGATTTCCTCTCTCCAATCAGTCGTCTTCCTCCAGGTGACAGAGCTCACTGGTGGGTTGGACTCAAAAGAACAGCTCAGGGTCAACGACATATTTTCAACCACATCAAGACTAGGATTGGCTTGAAATGTCACATGTTTGGGACTGTCTGCAGTAACCAACGATATAGAAAACAGAGAACTGTCAGATTTAATCACTGTACAATATACTGGTCTTTATAATATAGAGTGATCCTTAATAATACATGTTTTTTTATTTCATCATGGTCTAATTCATGGTTAATTTGTAGGAAGTGGAGTAATTTATTAGCCTGGATGCCAGACGAATTTAGCCCCGCCCACAACAGATTTGGTCGGGCAGTTCGGTCAGGAGTCGCTCCATTGGGAAAAAATTATGGCCCGACCGGGCCAATCAGATTGTCAGGGCGGGCTTTATACGATGATTGACAGATGATCAACGGTAACGTAATCAGCCACGTCATCACAGTGCCCTCGGGTTGAATTCGTTTTCAACAAACATGCCTGCCGCTGGCGAGCTGAGATGTGTAGATGCTGCCATTGAGTCTGTTTTAGAAGACATCGACAGCGCATTCATTTTGAAAGAGGAACACAGAACGTGGAGGCGACGCCAAAGCACCGTGCTAATCCCTATCGCCCCGGCGCTTGGCTGTTCACAACGGACACTGAAGCGACGCTGAACCGCCGGGCAGCGCTAATAATATCACCCGTTGATCCAGTAGATCGCTGCACGGCTTTGTGCCAGTCACACCGGAGGCTGAAGCACCGCGCTGCGCCAAGGCTGCCTCGCGGTGCTTCAGCCTCCGGTGTGACCGGCACAAAGTTTTAACATGGGAGTGGATGGGAGCCAGCTGTTATTTAAGGCTTGGCGCTGCGCTGAAGCGTCCGGTGTGAACCCAGTAAATAACTCACAATGCGTTGCTTAGCATACGTCACATACTACGTTGCTCTGATTGGTTGTAGGTCTATCCAGTTGAGCGAAGAGGAATTTTACTTCCTGGTCAGTTGAAACACGCCCCATAATTTTTTCCCAATGGAGCGACTCCAGACCGAACTGCCCGACCAAAAATGTTGTGGGCGGGGCTAAATTCGTCTGGCATCCAGGCTAGTAATTTATATAACAGAGAGCACAATAACATGCAAACCTGTGAAAATAATTCATTGCATTACACAATTACACCACAAATTATACTATAAGAAAACGTATAAGTGCTTAAAGACACAAAGCTATAATTTAACAGAATTATACTTTACTCTGGTGGAAGAATTACAAAGATTTAAGTAAAAGTAGAAATGTCGCATTACAAAAATACTCCATTACAAGTACAGGCCCTGAATACATAATGTAAATGAGCAGCACAGTAGTTTAGCAGGAGTATTCATTAAGTGGCAGAGTGGCACCACGTAATATAACTGGATCATTATTATTTATAATTCGTAGATTAAATGACTTTATATAGGGTCGTTTATTGATATTTTCTAAACCATACAGAACTTAATCAAACAGATACATTTACTTTAGGTCATTCATTTCTCAGGTGCTATTGTTTCAACTGTCAGAAGTAATAGTTAATAGAAAAATACATGAGAAAAGATACTTCTGCATCGATAGTTTTATTAAAGGAAGATTTGGTTTGATCTGTTTGGTTGAAAAAAAAAGCCGCAGCTGAAAGACTCTCATTTCACCACCAACTCCTTCTGCTTGCTGTCCTTTACGCCCTCAGTGTTCAGGGCACGGCAGACGTACCAGCCAGCGTCGGCTGAAGTCACAGTAAACTCGTGGGAGAGAGAGTTGATGGGTCGTGAATAATGATAAGTTTCAGTGATTATTAAAGTCTGATGATGTGTGTTGGTCCTGATCAAGATGAGAGTTGACTGTGGGAAACTTTCAGCAGTGCAGCTGACGGTGATGGTCTGACCTTCTGTGACCTCAGACCTCATAGACAGTATAGGTTCAGTTAGCCGGTCTGTAGAGAGGAAGCAGAATCTTCTTTAAAGAAGGCACATTATGATTTTATTGTTTTCTCCTCCCTCTAGTCTGTGTTACATGAGTTTATTGTAAATGTAAAAGTACTGCAAAGCTAAATATCCAACAATCAGTGGTAAAGGGAGCTCCTCTCCTGAAGCTCCTGAACTCCTCTTCATCAGTCCAGCAGATACGATTTATTTTACTAAGACAAAGCTTTTGAAACGAGAGCCCTGAGGCTCTGAAACAGCCTGAACGAGGACATACAGCAGACTGAGTCAAGAGCTGAAAACACACTTTTATCTTACTTCATTCACTGATTTTTACGTAGGTCTTGTTTTCATTCTTTTATAACAGATTTTTTATTTGTTTTAAAATGTATATTCATATTTTGATGTGTTTTTACTTTTTTTTGTTATTTGGGAAGCAGTTTGTAATGTTGTTTTGAGAAGTGATATCTAAATATATCAAGTTATGACAAAAGGCCACTTCAGTCATGTTGAATGAGACGTTCTCAGTTCAAAGAAATGTTGGATAAGTTTAATGAATGAATTAAAATTAAACTTATTACTTTGCTTACACAAGCAAAGTAAGAAAACATCTTCATCAATTTCACAATAATACAACACATTACAGAAACGCGCTGCAAATAGAGAAACGAGCTGCAAATAGAGAAACGCGCTGCAAATAGAGAAACGCGCTGCAAATAGAGAAACGCGCTGCAAATAGAGAAACGCGCTGCAAATAGAGAAACGCGCTGCAAATAGAAACATGCGCTGCAAATAGAGAAACGCGCTGCAAATAGAGAAACGCGCTGCAAATAGAGGGCGACAACACAACGGAAGTGTTTCCAGAGGACACACACATACCCCCCCCACGCCCGCTCCTGGTATTTCATGAGGGCCTGATACGATGATGATTTAAAAAATTAATGTGACGTTCACTCACGTTCATCGTTACGTTCACGTTAATAATATGAAAACTGATTCGCTAAGTTCAGCGATCGCGAAACATATGCACAGCACTGTACAAGGAGCCACTGCAGAGGGGCTGAAGAGCTGCGTTCGGCTCCAGAGCCGCGGGTTGTCGACCCCTGTGCGGAACCGAATTTGTATGATGTAGTGGACGTTTTAGTGTCTCCTGTGGCAGCGGTGTCCATCCCTTTTAGCTGTCCTCTGGAAACACTTCCGTTGTCGTTTCTTCACTATTTGCAGTGCGTCTGTCTATTTGCAGCGCGTTTGATTATTTGCTGCGCGTTTCTGTAATGTGTTGTGTTGTGTTGTGAACTTGATGAAGATGTTTTCTTACTTTGCTTGTGTTTTGTCCACTTGCATGTGTTTTCTTAAGTAGCTGTTAGTTGAGCTCTCAGGGCCACAGTAAAATAACAGCAAAAGTATGTGATACTATTAGCACGGCGCAGCGCTTTCGCGTCCGGTGTGAACCCGGCGTGATGAGGCCACTGTGACCTTTGACCACTGATATCTAATCACTTCACATCTTTGAGTTCTCATCGAAAGTTGAGTAATTTCTCTAAAGGCCGTTTTGTAACATGACTTTCAAGAGGCCAAAAGACGTCTTTTATGAGGCCACTGTGAACTTGACCTTTGACCGTTGGCTACCAAACCAAATCAGTTACTAAAAGAGTTAATTATGTGTTTGTGCCAAATGTGAAAGGATTCCCTCAAGACGCTACGTGGACATTGCTTTTACAAGGCAAATATATGCTTTGTTTGAGTTCACAGCTTTGTGAGGACACAAGTCAAACTGAACATTTAACTAAGTTGAAAGAAATTCCCTCAAGACCTTATTATATTATTATTATTATTGTATAGTTATAAGACCTTGAAATTCACTCACGTTCAAACAGACGGACGGGATCAGACAAACTGTGACCTGCTTCATTTTGTGCGGTGCAGTAGTAAACTCCTGGCTGGTTTGAGTACACTGTGTGGTTTTGATGCTTTGACACAATTTCCATCCTCTCCTCTCCCTGACTCTTCCTGTACCATGAGTAGTGTTGGACTGGGGGAAAGCTGTGACTGAAGCAGCTCAGCATCACGGAGCTCCTCCCGTCAAGCTCCTGATTCTCTGCTGACTCCGTGATGTGTGTGTGTTTTGGAGAAACTAGCCGGGAAATTCAGGAGAAAAGACAACGTCATTTTATTAACATCATCAAAGATCAAACATGAATAACACAACAAGTGGAGTGACATTATTGATGCTCTTTATAAGAAAACGTATAAGTGCTTAAAGACACAAAGCTATAATTTAACAGAATTATACTTTACTCTGGTGGAAGAATGCCAAAGATTTAAGTAAAAGTAGAAATGTCGCATTACAAAAATACTCCATTACTAGTACAGGCCCTGAATTCATAATTTATATAAGCAGCACAGTAGTTCAGCAGGAGTATTCATTAAGTGGCAGAGTGGCACCACGTAATATAACTGGATCATTATTATTTATAATTCGTAGATTAAATGACTTTATATAGGGTCGTTTATTGATATTTTCTAAACCCTACAGAACTTAATCAAACAGATACATTTACTTTAGGTCATTCATTTCTCAGGTGCTATTGTTTCAACTGTCAGAAGTAATAGTTAATAGAAAAATACATGAGAAAAGATACTTCTGCATCGATAGTTTTATTAAAGGAAGATTTGGTTTGATCTGTTTGGTTGAAAAAAAAAAGCTGCAGCTGAAAGACTCACATTTCACCACCAACTCCTTCGGCTTGCTGTCCTTTACGCCCTCAGTGTTCAGGGCACGGCAGACGTACCAGCCAGCGTCGACTGAAGTCACAGTAAACTCGTGGGAGAGAGAGTTGATGGGTCGTGAATAATGATAAGTTTCCTTGATTATTAAAGTCTCATGATGTGTGTTGGTCCTGATCAAGGTGAGAGTTGACTGTGGGAAACTTTCAGCAGTGCAGCTGACGGTGATGGTCTGACCTTCTGTGACCTCAGACCTCATAGACAGTATAGGTTCAGTTAGCCGGTCTGTAGAGAGGAAGCAGAATCTTCTTTAAAGAAGGCACAATATGATTTTATTGTTTTCTCCTCCCTCTAGTCTGTGTTACATGAGTTTATTGTAAATGTAAAAGTACTGCAAAGCTAAATATCCAACAATCAGTGGTAAAAGGAGCTCCTCTCCTGAAGCTCCTGAACTCCTCTTCATCAGTCCAGCAGATACAATTTATTTTACTAAGACAAAGTTTGGGGACAAAGCTTTTGAAACGAGAGCCCTGAGGCTCTGAAACAACCTGAACGAGGACATACAGCAGACTGAGTGAGGAGCTGAACACAGACTTTTATCTTACTTCATTCACTGATTTTTACGTAGGTCTTGTTTTCATTCTTTTATAACAGATTTTTTATTTGTTTTAAAATGTATATTCATATTTTGATGTGTTTTTACTTTTTTTTGTTATTTGGGAAGCAGTTTGTAATGTTGTTTTGAGAAGTGATATCTAAATATATCAAGTTATGACAAAAGGCCACTTCAGTCATGTTGAATGAGACGTTCTCAGTTCAAAGAAATGTTGGATAAGTTTAATGAATGAATTAAAATTAAACTTATTACTTTGCTTACACAAGCAAAGTAAGAAAACATCTTCATCAATTTCACAACACAATACAACACATTACAGAAACGCGCTGCAAATAGAGAAACGAGCTGCAAATAGAGAAACGCGCTGCAAATAGAAACACGCGCTGCAAATAGAGAAACGCGCTGCAAATAGAGGGCGACAACACAACGGAAGTGTTTCCAGAGGACACACACATACCCCCCCAAGCCTGCTCCTGGCATTTCATGAGGGCCTGATACGATGATGATTTAAAAAATTAATGTGACGTTCCCTCACGTTCATTGTTACGTTCACGTTAATAATATGAAAACTGATTCGCTAAGTTCAGCGATCGCGAAACATATGCACAGCACTGTACAAGGAGCCACTGCAGAGGGGCTGAAGATTTGCGTTTGGCTCCAGAGCCGCGGGTTGCCGACCCCTGTGCGGAACCGAATTTGTATGATGTAGTGGACGTTTTAGTGTCTCCTGTGGCAGCGGTGTCCATCCCTTTTAGCTGTCCTCTGGAAACACTTCCGTTGTCGTTTCTTCACTATTTGCAGTGCGTCTGTCTATTTGCAGCGCGTTTGACTATTTGCTACACGTTTCTGTAATGTGTTGTGTTGTGTTGTGAACTTGATGAAGATGTTTTCTTACTTTGCTTGTGTTTTGTCCACTTGCATGTGTTTTCTTAAGTAGCTGTTAGTTGAGCTCTCAGGGCCACAGTAAAATAACAGCAAAAGTATGTGATACTATTAGCGCAGCGCTGCGCTTTCGCGTCCGGTGTGAACCCGGCGTGATGAGGCCACTGTGACCTTTGACCACTGATATCTAATCACTTCACATCTTTGAGTTCTCATCGAAAGTTGAGTAATTTCTCTAAAGGCCGTTTTGTAACATGACTTTCAAGAGGCCAAAAGACGTGTTTTATGACGCCACTGTGAACTTGACCTTTGATCGTTGGCTACCAAACCAAATCAGTTACTAAAAGAGTTAATTATGTGTTTGTGCCAAATGTGAAAGGATTCCCTCAAGACGCTACGTGGACATTGCTTTTACAAGGCAAATATATGCTTTGTTTGAGTTCACAGCTTTGTGAGGACACAAGTCAAACTGAACATTTAACTAAGTTGAAAGAAATTCCCTCAAGACCTTATTATATTATTATTATTATTGTATAGTTATAAGACCTTGAAATTCACTCACGTTCAAACAGACGGACGGGATCAGACAAACTGTGACCTGCTTCATTTTGTGCGGTGCAGTAGTAAACTCCTGGCTGGTTTGAGTACACTGTGTGGTTTTGATGCTTTGACACAATTTCCATCCTCTCCTCTCCCTGACTCTTCCTGTACCATGAGTAGTGTTGGACTGGGGGAAAGCTGTGACTGAAGCAGCTCAGCATCACGGAGCTCCTCCCGTCAAGCTCCTGATTCTCTGCTGACTCCGTGATGTGTGTGTGTTTTGGAGAAACTAGCCGGGAAATTCAGGAGAAAAGACAACGTCATTTTATTAACATCATCAAAGATCAAACATGAATAACACAACAAGTGGAGTGACATTATTGATGCTCTTTATAAGAAAACGTATAAGTGCTTAAAGACACAAAGCTATAATTTAACAGAATTATACTTTACTCTGGTGGAAGAATGCCAAAGATTTAAGTAAAAGTAGAAATGTCGCATTACAAAAATACTCCATTACTAGTACAGGCCCTGAATTCATAATTTATATAAGCAGCACAGTAGTTCAGCAGGAGTATTCATTAAGTGGCAGAGTGGCACCACGTAATATAACTGGATCATTTTTATTTATAATTCATAGATTAAATGACTTTATATAGGGTCGTTTATTGATATTTTCTAAACCCTACAGAACTTAATCAAACAGATACATTTACTTTAGGTCATTCATTTCTCAGGTGCTATTGTTTCAACTGTCAGAAGTAATAGTTAATAGAAAAATACATGAGAAAAGATACTTCTGCATCGATAGTTTTATTAAAGGAAGATTTGGTTTGATCTGTTTGGTTGAAAAAAAAAAGCTGCAGCTGAAAGACTCACATTTCACCACCAACTCCTTCGGCTTGCTGTCCTTTACGCCCTCAGTGTTCAGGGCACGGCAGACGTACCAGCCAGCGTCGACTGAAGTCACAGTAAACTCGTGGGAGAGAGAGTTGATGGGTCGTGAATAATGATAAGTTTCCTTGATTATTAAAGTCTCATGATGTGTGTTGGTCCTGATCAAGGTGAGAGTTGACTGTGGGAAACTTTCAGCAGTGCAGCTGACGGTGATAGTCTGACCTTCTGTGACCTCAGACCTCATAGACAGTATAGGTTCAGTTAGCCGGTCTGTAGAGAGGAAGCAGAATCTTCTTTAAAGAAGGCACAATATGATTTTATTGTTTTCTCCTCCCTCTAGTCTGTGTTACATGAGTTTATTGTAAATGTAAAAGTACTGCAAAGCTAAATATCCAACAATCAGTGGTAAAGGGAGCTCCTCTCCTGAAGCTCCTGAACTCCTCTTCATCAGTCCAGCAGATACAATTTATTTTACTAAGACAAAGTTTGGGGACAAAGCTTTTGAAACGAGAGCCCTGAGGCTCTGAAACAGCCTGAACGAGGACATACAGCAGACTGAGTGAGGAGCTGAACACAGACTTTTATCTTACTTCATTCACTGATTTTTACGTAGGTCTTGTTTTTATTCTTTTATAACAGATTTTTTATTTGTTTTAAAATTTATATTCATATTTTGATGTGTTTTTACTTTTTTTGTTATTTGGGAAGCAGTTTGTAAAGTTGTTTTGAGAAGTGATATCTAAATATATCAAGTTATGACAAAAGGCCACTTCAGTCATGTTGAATGAGACGTTCTTAGTTCAAAGAAATGTTGGATAAGTTTAATGAATGAATTAAAATTAAACTTATTACTTTGCTTACACAAGCAAAGTAAGAAAACATCTTCATCAATTTCACAACACAATACAACACATTACAGAAACGCGCTGCAAATAGAAACACGCGCTGCAAAAAAAGAGAAACGCGCTGCAAATAGAGGGCGACAACACAACGTAAGTGTTTCCAGAGGACACACACATACCCCCCCACGCCCGCTCCTGGTATTTCATGAGGGCCTGATACGATGATGATTTAAAAAATTAATGTGAAGTTCACTCACGTTCATCGTTATGTTCACGTTAATAATATGAAAACTGATTCGCTAAGTTCAGCGATCGCGAAACATATGCACAGCACTGTACAAGGAGCCACTGCAGAGGGGCTGAAGAGCTGCGTTCGGCTCCAGAGCCGCGGGTTGCCGACCCCTGTGCGGAACCGAATTTGTATGATGTAGTGGACGTTTTAGTGTCTCCTGTGGCAGCGGTGTCCATCCCTTTTAGCTGTCCTCTGGAAACACTTCCGTTGTCGTTTCTTCACTATTTGCAGTGCGTCTGTCTATTTGCAGCGCGTTTCTGTAATGTGTTGTGTTGTATTGTGAACTTGATGAAGATGTTTTCTTACTTTGCTTGTGTTTTGTCCACTTGCATGTGTTTTCTTAAGTTGCTGTTATTTGAGCTCTCAGGGCCACAGTAAAATAACAGCAAAAGTATGTGATACTATTAGCGCAGCGCTGCGCTTTACCGTCCGGTGTGAACCCGGCGTGATGAGGCCACTGTGACCTTTGACCACTGATATCTAATCACTTCACATCTTTGAGTTCTCATCGAAAGTTGAGTAATTTCTCTAAAGGCCGTTTTGTAACATGACTTTCAAGAGGCCAAAAGACGTGTTTTATGAGGCCACTGTGAACTTGACCTTTGACCGTTGGCTTCCAAACCAAATCAGTTACTAAAAGAGTTAATTATGTGTTTGTGCCAAATGTGAAAGGATTCCCTCAAGACGCTACGTGGACATTGCTTTTACAAGGCAAATATATGCTTTGTTTGAGTTCACAGCTTTGTGAGGACACAAGTCAAACTGAACATTTAACTAAGTTGAAAGAAATTCCCTCAAGACCTTATTATATTATTATTATTATTATATAGTTATAAGACCTTGAAATTCACTCACGTTCAAACAGACGGACGGGATCAGACAAACTGTGACCTGCTTCATTTTGTGCGATGCAGTAGTAAACTCCTGGCTGGTTTGAGTACACTGTGTGGTTTTGATGCTCGGACACAAGTTCATCCTTTCCCTCGTCCTGACTCTTCCTGTACCATGAGTAGTGTTGGACTGGGGGAAAGCTGTGACTGAAGCAGCTCAGCATCACGGAGCTCCTCCCGTCAAGCTCCTGATTCTCTGCTGACTCCGTGATGTGTGTGTGTTTTGGAGAAACTAGCCCGGGAAATTCAGGAGAAAAGACAACGCAATTTTGTTAACATCATCAAAGATGAAACATGAATAACACAACAAGTGGAGTGACATTATTGATGCTCTTTAAAGCCAGACTGAAAAGAATGGGAAACTTGATCTCGCACCAGTCAATGGGCATTAAAACAATATAAGATAAAATAGACTGGCTTTAGATTCACCTGGTGAAACTTTCAATGTTTTCCAAGCAATTTCTCTTTGAAACAAACTACAGGCACTGATTTTAGGTTACTATTCCTTTTAAACTACTGTTTTTTCATCAGCTTTGCTTAACGTTATTTTGAATGACATCACATCTGTCCTCTTTTTTTGGGAACCAGCACGTCTGATCAGTATTTACTTTATACACAGTAATGTAGAATATATCCTCCTTGTTTATCCATTCACCATCACAAGTGCTTCAGTCTACTCACATCTGACTTTAACCTCAGCTGGCTGTGACTTTCCACTTCCAATGTCATTGGTGGCTTCACAGCTGTACAGTCCACTGTCAGAGGGACCGGCTGAATTCACCGTGAAGGTCTGAGTCTGAGTCTGTTGGATGATTTCCTCTCTCCCATCAGTCGTCTTCCTCCAGGTGACAGAGCTCACTGGTGGGTTGGACTCAACGGAACAGCTCAGGGTCAACGACACATTTTCAACCACATCAAGACCAGGATTGGCTTGAAATGTCACATGTTTGGGACTGTCTGCAGTAACCAAAGATATAGAAAACAGAGAACTGTCAGATTTAATCACTGTACAATATACTGGTCTTTATAATATAGAGTGATCCTTAATAATACATGTTTTTTTATTTCATCAGGGTCTATTTCATGGTTAATTTGTAGGAAGTGGAGTAATTTATATAAGAGAGCACAATAACTTGCAATTCTGTGAAAATAATTCATTGCATTACACAATTACACCACAAATGATACTATAAGAAAACGTATAAGTGCTTAAAGACACAAAGCTATAATTTAACAGAATTATACTTTACTCTGGTGGAAGAATTACAAAGATTTAAGTAAAAGTAGAAATGTCGCATTACAAAAATACTCCATTACTAGTACAGGCCCTGAATACATAATTTATATAAGCAGCACAGTAGTTCAGCAGGAGTATTCATTAAGTGGCAGAGTGGCACCACGTAATATAACTGGATCATTTTTATTTATAATTCATAGATTAAATGACTTTATATAGGGTCGTTTATTGATATTTTCTAAACTCTACAGAACTTAACCAAAAAGACACATTTACTTTAGGTCATTCATTTCACAGGTGCTATTGTTTCAACTGTCAGAAGTAATAGTTAATAGAAAAATTCATGAGAAATGATACTTCTACATCCAAAGTTTTATTAAAGGAAGATTTGGTTTGATCTGTTTGGTTGAAAAAAAAAAAGCTGCAGCTGAAAGACTCACATTTCACCACCAACTTCTTCTGCTTGCTGTCCTTTACGCCCTCAGTGTTCAGGGCACGGCAGACGTACCAGCCAGCGTCGACTGAAGTCACAGTAAACTCGTGGGAGAGAGAGTTGATTGGTCGTGAATAATGATAAGTTTCAGTGATTATTAAAGTCTGATCATATGGGTCGGTCCTGATCAAGGTGAGAGTTGACTGTGGGAAACTTTCAGCAGTGCAGCTGATGGTGATGGTCTGACCTTCTGTGACCTCAGAACTCATAGACAGTTTAGGTTCAGTTGGCGGGTCTGTAGAGAGGAAGCAGAATATTCTTTAAAGAATCATGATTTTATTGTTTTTCCTCCCTCTAGTCTGTGTTACATGAGTTTATTGTAAATGTAAAAGTACTACAAAGCTAAATATCCAACAATCAGTGGTAAAGGGAGCTCCTCTCCTGAAGCTCCTGAACTCCTCTTCATCAGTCCAGCAGATACAATTTATTTTACTAAGACAAAGCTTTTGAAACAAGAGCCCTGAGGCTCTGAAACAGCCTGAACGAGGACATACAGCAGACTGAGTCAAGAGCTGAAAACACACTTTTATCTTACTTCATTCACTGATTTTACGTAGGTCTAGTTTTTATTTGTTTATTTATTATTTTATGACAGGTTTTTGTAGCCAAATTGACTGAGAAACTATGCAGAGTTAAGCTTTTTGTGCCAAACTGCTCAGTCAGTTTGGCACAACTGATCTAGAATAGTTCAAACCATCGACTAAAAGTGAACCCAAATTGTCTAGATCGCCACCTGGTGTCTGACTGCAGCATAAATGTCACCTCATGAATTTTTGTGAACAGGACATGGACTGAACTAAGAAGTCAAAATACACATCAACTAAAATTAACTCAAAGATGGTTTCTGTAGTTTTTATCACTGTTTAATGTTCAAGTGTTCATTTTTCATGTACGTTTGGTTATTAATTATATTTCCACCCAGAGGAGCCTTGGTTGCTCGGGGCAGGAAGGACACATTTGTCCACTAATTGTAATTTTATGTATATTCTGAAATATATTGAAATATTCAGATTTTTAGTGTACATACATTTAACGGTAATTCCAGGGTCACTTGTAGAAACATTTGTTGCTGAAACACAAGTGGAGAAGTCAGTTAATCTTTAATGCAAATGTTGGAAAAAAACAACAACATTATTTTCAAAGTGGAGAAATAAAATCCTTACGTTTTATTAGGACCAGAAAAACCAACCACGTGACTGTCTGAGCCTCCATCTCATGTGGGACTACAACTGGATTTCTGAAACAAGTATAAACTGAAAAGTTGATAAAACATCTTAAGATCACAGAACTACCTCTTTTTACTGTAAAAAATGTGATCAATTTCTTTTTCAGCTTGAATCAGAATTTCCTTCTTCCTCTTTCCATTTATTGTACTGACAGAGTTGTCTTTGTTTGTTCCTCATGTCAAGATGGTTGTGAACTTGTGGTTTGAAAACACATGTCACCTCACCTCTATGCAGAATTTGTCATTTATTAAAGGAAATGAAATGTAATTATTTTAAAATGGAATATTTGGGCCACATGTTTTTGTTAATCCCAGAGTTTATTTTATTTTTTCCTTTAATAACAAAAATATTGTTTGTTTCTGGTTTATTTTATTTCAGATTAGCTACTTGTTCATATCCCTTTTATTCAAAGACACCCAAGAACACATAAAATATGTTGACTGGAATAATAACAGTGTATTTATTACATTTTAATTTGTGAACCTTTAGTCTGTTTAAAAAGTCATATCTGGTTCTTTGGGTTCATCTCAGTCTTCAGGGAACTACGACTTCTGAAAATGATGTTTGAATTTTCATTTGAAAAAAAGGTTTTCAACTGAATCGAAGAAAAAGGGTTTTAAATTATTATACATTTTATTAAGAAAAAATTCATCTTGTTTTTTTCACTGTATATACTGTAAATAAAACTTCTGAAACACTATATTTTACTCTAGTAGATTAAGATTAAGATCATGAGTAGATAAATAATCATAGAAGCTTGTTCTTACCTCAGAGGACCCACTTGTATCAGTCTGTCACACACAGCCTCCCTCCGAGAATGAGACTTTACAGAAGAAGAAAGTGTTCTCACTTTGAAAGGGGATGCAAAAGAAATTTCATCATCCCCTGTAATGCAAGCCAGGAAACAGCACTCACATGCACTTCCTCCCACTTCCTCATTTTCTGAGGAATCACTTCCTGATTTTCTCCAGGGTGGAGGGTCTGACCACGTAGACTTTAGTCTGATCACACCCTGTGACCTCAGTGTTTCCAGACAGGCTTTCCTCTTCTCTTCGAGGCTCTTCTCTGGATCTCCTACAGAAGCTAAGAGAACCCAGTACACCGTTTGTCTCTGCAGTGAGTGGGCTTCCAAGAACACCTGCACACTGTTGGGATGGGCGTATGTGTGAATGCCATGAAGACAGCGTTGTAGCGGACGAATTTAACTCTATCCATGTATCCCTCAGGTTCGAATGTGGAGGTGTCGGGCACAGGCAGCAGGTCCCACAGGTGGAAGTCAGGGTGTTTAGGGTCAGGGTAGCCTGCCACGTCCTCTGAGGCCACGGGGTTGAAGCAGGAGCTGCCCCCTCATCCCCAGGTCCGAGGCCACGGAGGGAGTTGATGAAGGAGTCTTTTCTATCACCGCGGTTTCCCACCACAGCCAAGTTGATCCTACTGATCAAGAGATCTTCCACCGCGTCCCTGACATCTGATAACTTAATGTTGTCTATGGATTCTTTCAGGGTCTCAAGGAAACTCAGGCCTTTGAAAACAACAGCCATTACTGCAAAGACACAGAATGAATTATTAGAAGATTCACAAAAGGTCCTTTGATAAAGAACAGATATGATGGATACTATCTATCATCTAACGACTAATTCCACTAATCTCTCTTTGTCTATTTAGTCTGTATGTTGTTCTGTGACTTTCATATCTCGAGAAGCGTTCATCTTCTCGGCTTCACACGTGACATGTGCATTGTTAAGGGCCCAAGGAAGTGCAGTGTGGAAGTTGTCGAGATTTGAAAACACAACCCGTTCAATAATAAGCTGATAAGCTTTGAAAAAACAGGTGACCAGTGCTCTGCAGCAGAGGCGACTGGGACCCATCAATGGTTCTGTGGACTGAGTCCCACAGTCTGCCTTTAGTTGCCGTGGCACGTTTACAACTGGCTCTGGGAACAATAGATAAAACACTCTACTGTCATTACTACTGTCTTTGCAGTAGTAATGATGAAGTGTTAACTTATTCCTACTGTATTATTCCTGCTGTATTATCCCACCTATAGTGTATTCATATTTTTATATATTTATCTTGCTCTTATTGTATTCATCATTCTTATATCATACCTTACCTCTTAATACTGTTCATATTCCATTTATATTCCATGTATATTTCTAACTGTACTTCATATTTATTTACATATTCCATCTCTGCACTTTAACTGCCATTTTTTTGGCACTTCTGGTTAGATGCAAAACCGCATTTCATTGTGTAAGTTCTACTACTGTGCAATGACAATAAAGTTGAATCTAATCTAATCTAATCTAGAGGAAACATGAATTAAAAAGTTAGATAATAATAATATGTTAATGTTATATTCTTAAGCAGCACTGTTAGTGGAGGAAAGTAAACAAGTAAATATTCTCCAGAATTGTGCTCCATGCAGGTCCGGACCTCTGTATTATTTAAAAATGCATGTATGTGTGCCGTGGGTGAGTGAATCATTGATTTTAGATACGTTTCAATATTTCATCCTTAATGAGCTAATGACATAAAACAAACCCTGTTTGAATGAAGAATGTCTTCTTTCCCGAAATTAAAACCAGGTTTATTTTGCTGGTCGAATTCCAGATTTGAATTACAAATGAATGAATCTATAATCATTCTTGAAATAATCACTCCTCTCTTTTCTCTCTCTCTCTCTCTCTCTCTCTCTCTCTCTCTCTCTCTCTCTCTCTCTCTCTCTCTCTCTCTCTCTCTAGCAAACACTCACACTTCCTCTAAGGACATTTCTTCAGAGAACAGTTGAAATGTATGCAGTGTTAAAGTGCTGGTAAAAGCACATCTACATACCCCCGAGCTCCGCAGCCCACCACATGAATATGGGGTCAGTTACGTCAACAGGGCTCCTCTGATCATCGCACCACCGACTCAAAGATTGGGCTGGAGCCACTGCAGTGACCTTCAGTGCTGAGAAAAAAGCTTTGAGTAGAAAAGTTTTAAATGTGCTTCTTTAAGCCAGAATAACAAAAGAAGACCTTACACTGTATATAAAGAAGAATTATGGGTGTGAAAATGTTAAGTAAATGAGTTAAAACAGAAAACTTACAACCAAGTTGCACTTGAGACGACATCTGGAGTCTTCACAGTAGAGATCGTTTTGTGGAGTCGTGGTTTTGAGATCCCGCCGAATCTGGCACGAGGCGGCTTCGGCTGTCAATCATGTCAATTGACCCCGTTTTCAAATATCTGATTTAAAACCAAATTTATCAGAAACGAGAAAAATGTACTTGTAAAGTGACTTTGTTTAAAGTTTGGCGGAGACCTGTAAAACAGCCAGCCACCAGGGGGCCATCTAGATGATTTGGCTTCAGGTTTGGAAGCCATCTTTGTCAACAGTCTACTTTTAGAGGAAGACAATACGATGGCCACTAGGAAAACCACAAGCTGGTTTTAAGCAGTGGTTAAAACAGTATTTCTGTATATGATAATAAATTTTAAACTGCACAGAGAAGGAGATTGTTCACCTTCTGAATAATTCACTAGGTCAGCTGAGCAGATGGTTTTGCCGTTAAGATGGCGTCATTACCGAGAAGGAGGAGATAACTGAGGCTTTTAAAAAAGTTGTCTCTACTAACAACCTTCGCTGGCATCAGAAAACACAAACAGCCCAATTTCTCCAGCCTCAGTTTCCTTGTGGCGTCGCGGCCACTGGGAAAACCGAGGTCTCGACACAAATTGGGCAGATGCCTCAATAAAAAGCAGGAGAATAAAACCCCAGTGAGGCGGAGGCAGGCGGACACAGGGACTGGTGTTGGTTGGGTCCAGTCGGCCCGGCTGCACGGCCCTGGGGACTTCTGGCTGGTTCTCATTCTCCCTCCACAGCCAACTACATTTGTTGTGGTGGGGTTGTGCAGCTCTGCAGGCCAGTTGTGCGTTTCTGTGGGAACACATCTCAACACGGTTGTTCCACAGAGGCAGCAGCAGACTGTTGCTGACTCACGTCACATTAATAACAATGTTAAACATCATAAACGTGCAGATTTTATTTAATTATCACTGTGAACCACATCCTCACACTTTTAAAGATTTGGATCAACCTCATCACAGCAGAGATTTAATGTCCTTGCATCTGTGCGTTGTGTTGGAGCTTTGTCTCTTTATCCAAATACAAGTGTGTTGTTTTCAGCTGTTTTCTGTTTATACTATGCTCATGTTCAAATGGTGACTCTGGGCTTAAATAACAAGTAATGCAATGGTATCATTTTATTGGTTCTTCCACTGAATGAGAAACTAACCTGTGTTATAAAGTCATTTATTCAGCCTTGCAAATTGAAGCCACTTGAGTTGAATCATAGTATTTACATCCTTGTCTCCATCAAGGAGGTTTGTGTTTTCACCGCTGCCTGTTTGTGTGTTTGTGATCAAAATGACACAAAAACAACCGAACAGATTTCCATGAAACTTGGTGGAAGGGATGTGCTCAGTGTCAGGGGTGTGTGTGTTAAATGTGGTGCATCTTGATTGAATGTATGAGCTCTGAGTGCAATTCTAGTGTAAGAAATATCCTTATTGTTATAAAATTATAATATTTTGTAGTTTATGTTCAATATTTGGGATTGGTGCGAGATAGACTATATCTATTTCTATTGTTCTTTATAATCAATTATGCTATTCTGTAACGTGTGTGCAAACCTGTGTAATAACACATATTATTGTGTGTTGTATTCTATTTCATCTTTATCACCAATTTGTTATCTATATCTATAGAATATATATCTATATAAGAGTATTTCTATTATTGACAGCACTGTATTATTTTCTTAATTGCTTTTTATTAAATGTTTAAAATAAAATAAAAAAATGGTATTTTTAATTTGTGACAAAACACTTTGGCTGTGAGAAATTAATATTTCCCCGACATGAACAGGACTCGACGTTTGCTCGTAGCGTTATGAATCAGCTGAAGTCGCGTCTCCCAGATTTAATCCTCTCTAAAAGGAACTAAATTGAGTTCCTCTTCTCCACCCGAACATTCTAATGCATCAGCGGACGATCTCAGATCAGTCAACTCTCTCACTTTTCAGGGGATGACAGGATTCATCTGTCTCGCTCGACTGGGCCGTTGGATTAAATTGCGGAGCGACTCAGCGGGGGAGTGAGGCTTCCAGATACCTGACAGGGCCTGACTTCAGATGTTATAAAGGACGAGTGAATCTCCTCGTGCCAGCTCCATCACAAAGGGCTGTTGTGCCGCGTTTACCCGAGGACGGTGGAGCTGACCATGTAAAGTCAAACTCTATTGTGTGGATGTTTATATTGTGCCGTGAAAGGTAAAGCAAACTTAGAGACCTTCCTCCTATAGAGTCTTTGTGAGGAAGAGGAGGCTCTTTGTGCTGGAAACCATTTGTGTAACAGCTCAGTGTGTGCGGCTTGTTGGGTTTTCAGGGCTTTTTTGAGTTTTTATAGATGTGAATACAATCTTTGAATTTAAAAGTTTTGTTGTTTTAAAACCCACTTTTCATTTTCCCAGGCAAAACTTATCTTACCCGTGCACCAGATTACAATAACAAATTAGATTTACACTGCTCTGCTTGGAGCGTTAATTCCCATTTGACCTCTCCTCCGAGGCTGTGGTGATGTATTTCCACTGATATTATTTCTTTGAGCTGAAGTTTTTTGCCATATGTCGGAGAAACTGTGGGGATTTTAAAATTGAACAGTTACTTCTGCCTCCTGCCGCCTCGTCTGATTAACGTGTTTACGAGCAATGAACAAACCGACAGATGTTTGGGAAACTTGAGAAAGCCGTGTTCATGTGCGAGTGGTTAAAGTGGCGCAGATGAATCTGTGATTAAGTCACGCTTTGTTGAAATTACACCTTTTGGCGGCGAAGGTAGAAAACACTTTTTAGTTTTGTAAAATGCATTTCTCTCTCTCTCTCTCTCTCTCTCTCTCTCTCTCTCTCTCTCTCTCTCTACCAAACAAACAAACGCTGGCCTCGGTTGTCATTTCCAATCTGATCCAGCGTCGGCTTCTCGTATCAAATTTTCCCCCGACCGATTGTAAACACAATTATTTCTGCTGCGAGGAGAAGACAATAGCCCCCCCCCACGCACCCCCCCCCCCCCCGTCCACTGTGGCTGTTCTGCGAGGCGATGGTAGGCGGTTGGAGTCTGAAGCCAACAGGGTCTGAAGACGTCCACCACAGTTCTTGGCGCTTTGATGCGTCTCCTCTTTCTGCACTGACATTTTTTTTCTTCTTGCTAACAAGGACCATTCCGGGGGTGGGGGTGTGGGGGGGGTGGGGGGGAGGGAGAGTGTTAAGTAAAGATAACTGAGAGGCTTATAGTATTTAACACAGTATTCACAGGGCGATTGTGCTTCACATGGTCGAAGCTTCGGGGGGCAGTGGATAATGTGCGAGCGTGTGATTACTACATGCGTGTTCATACGTCCAGTTCATACATGTAGAAATCAGTTTTGTTTGACACCCTGAGTAATGCGGCTTTAAACCCCCCCCCGACAACACGTCCATAAAAGTGCCTCACGTTCTCCGGCCCGTGATGATGGATATTCTTTCAGTATTAGTCCGTGTCGTCCATAAATCTGATTCTTTTTTCTTCTTCCAGCTCACACTCCAGTCGATAGAAGTTCTCAGCTCGGCTCAGTTGTGTTATTCGCTTCATTTAACGATGCGACATCTCACAAGTAATAAACAAGTGTTTTCTCGGGATATTTTCAGTCAACATATTAATTGAATTACAGCCTGATTATGCACGATGGCCCCCGCAGGTCCCGTGAATGTATCTTGACGAGGAAGTCGTGTTTTCTTTGTCTCTCCACCCGGCGGCTGTGTGTTTATCGGCCCCGTGCAGATCACAGCAGCTTAACCCCTTCACGTCTACTGGGCAAATTTCAAAGGAGTGAACTCACCTATGCAAATTGGCACCGCGGAGCCCCCCCCCCCCCCCCCCCCGGTTGTCATTCTAGACGCTCGTTAGATCAGAAACGACCCGAAGCAAAGGGAGGGACGACGGCGGCTCTTCAGGAGACAAGAGTGTAATTACACAGTGGCGCCTCCATTACCTGTGTTTACATTTCACGCTCTTTATTCTCTTCATGAGGAGGAGAGAGCTGCTGCGGGGGGGTCAGAGATACCGTTTGCTATTCTGGGATGGACGCGGCAGCTCTGCAGCTCGTGGAAATGTCATGCTACCTCTACGGCTCGGAGGAGATGTCAGTCGCTTCCATCGCTCTGGAGTTGAACCTTTATGAAATTGAACGTAATCGACCGCTGTGCTTGTTGGCCAGCTCCTTCTCTGCACTTATATGATGAGCTAAAAACATTACAAAGACTCACATCACCACAAAGGCTCATTTCTAATTTTAGAAACTATGTTAACCGGCTGCTGCATGAGCCGGTTCAACCTGTTGGAAGAGACCTGGGGTAGAAGGAGCTGTTGAAGGAAAGGTTGGATTTACTGCACCTTCCAATCATCATCAGTTAGAGTTTCGGTCATTAAATCAGTGAAAATGTCATATATAATTATAATGTTCTATTTGACAAATTAATTGCTGGAGTCTGGGGACGCTTGTCCAAGGTCAAACAGTGAGTGCCCACTTATCAAAAGTAGTTTATGTAGAGGTAACCAAATGTGATGGCTCCAGGATATTGGCTATTAGATAGAATAACTACAAACTAAAACAGTTTGCATACCTATGATATTCCAAAACATTAATCTTCTCATTTAACTGCAAGAAGGAGAATAAACGTGTCACTCCTCTAACTCCATGTCCCTCCTCCTCTCCGCTCACCTGTTACCATCTTGTGTATGAAGTTAAAACCATTGCAATCAACACAAACCAGTTGACTCACGTCGAAGCTCCCCTCTGGTGCCTGCTGTCGTGAAGTCAGTGTTGTTCTCAAGCTGCACACACAAGTGTCTCAGAACCGAATACGTGAGTTCAGACGGACTATCACACGAGTGGGTTAAGATTCCTCTCACTGACATCTTCTGTTCTTCCACGGTGGGATTCAGAAAGCCGTGTCCTTGCTGAACAATGGGAGTGGAATATTGAGTTTGGCCCCATTACAAATTCAACCCCCCCCCCCCACCTCTCTTCTTTTTTTTTTTACTACTATAGATAATGCTCATTGATCTGTGAAATTATGAGCTCCCATTAGAAAGGCACTGCCACATAACTCAGAGCGTCTGAACCCTCAATCACTCAGCTGAAAATCCTGAAGCCAAAACCGGTAATTTACATCACAATGCAGCACATTGATTTAGATGGAGAGGTGCGTTAAGAGATTCTTAACAACCGCAGACGCCCTCAGGTCTGTTATGGGTATTGTTATGATTAAAAAATGCCAAGGAAATCTGATCTCAGGAGGCCGGCACATACCGGCAATCGTCTCACGCCAATCAATCCGTGCCTCTCTGAGAATGAAATCTTAAATGTTTATTGACGGACGCGGTGGATCAAAGGAGGACCTCTTCCATTTATAATGTGACGCCGGTGCCGGGAATGTGAGCTGCATAGAGCGGCGGCTGAGTTGAATGGAAAATGTTCATCATCCACTCGTCTTTGAATACAGATGTTATCAAAGCAACTCAATACTCGCCTCTCGGCCGCAGCGTGCATGAGAGGAAGAAAAAATGATTCAATTAATCTCAGAATCTGAAAATATCAGAGAGAACTGACAGATCTGTGAGAGTCTATTGATGTTTGACATGTAGAGAAGTGAGCGGCATAATTGAACAGGGTCTGATTGGCAGAGCTGCACTGCGTCACGAGCAGAAACCCGGAGTCTCCTTGAACCTCGGCCGGCTCACTTACGTCCCGATAAGTGCCGCGATTGATCCAGAGTTCATTTCCTCGCCGTCGCCGCCTTCCAGCGAATCCTCGATAATTGCTGCAGGGGTTCAATGTTGTACTTGGACAACATCCAGTCAGTTTGCTCCAGATAATCCGCCGCGCCTTGCATTTTTAATTTGACCCCTGTAGCATTTTGTCGGTGCCTCGCATTAAACCCTGTTCGCTTTTATCGACGCACAAATTAAAAGCATTGATTAGTGGTGGAGGTCAAAGGGGGACGACAAATTGCTTTTTTCCGAAAACACCTCATCGCTCCGCACTAATAAGGTTTTTTATCCTCATCATTAGCAAAATGAAGATGGAAATCGATGGAATTTACATGCACAGCCTTTTGCTGACACACACACACACACACACACACACACACACACACACACACACAGCTGAAAAGAAACAACAATTTTATGAAATCAGGACACAGAAAATTCCCCCTCATAATAAAATCATCTCAAGGAAACATTGCCAGTCGGTTCCGGTGTAATAAAATGTTGTGCAGGCGAACGGGTGCTGCAGCGAGATGTGGGTCACACTGAGGAGTTTGTGCAGCCTGTGCAGACGGCCCTTTGATAAATGAAAGTCAACTGAGTCGTGGCAGACCGCCGGAATGAATAGGAGAGCAAACACCATTAGAGTCAGAAGAGGCAGAGCACGCCGGCCTCAATAAATACACAAAACATAGAGGTGTAGTGTTTGAGGCAGATTTTACTCAACACTTGTACTGGAAAGACAGAAAGACAGAAAGAAAGCAGGGTAGTTACATTTCTGATAACATTGGTTTTAAGAAGTAAATACAAATTACAGCTGCTGTTAATGTGCTGAGTTTTCTTGGTATTTGGTCGTAGAGGAATTAAGAGTTGAATTAAAGGTTTTCAGTCTGCAGCACATTCATTCCAGTCGTATCAACGTTTCAGTCAAAAACAGAAACGTCAGCTTCACGCTGGTGCTACAGAAACCGTTATATGATTTCTGGGGGCCATCGTTTGAAGATCTTTCAGTCGGGCGCTCGTGATAACAACAAACCAGTTGTCGTGCAGTTTGTGTCTGCACCACATTTCATCGGGATTCGATCAACAGCTGCTGAGTCATTTTGATAACGAGGGAAAAACATCAACATCATTGTCCTCGGTCCTTTTCCAGTGGAAATCAAGATTTTAAAATGTTCACATGATGCATTTGTGCCTTTTTATACGATAGAAGTCAGTAACAAGCCAGTTTAAATGAAACTGATTAAGACAGGTAAGATTTGTGATGTCACAAAACAAACTAACCAATCCTATCAACTTGTGGGTGGGACTCCTCACCTGCAGGTGATGCTGTGGGGGTGGGTCAGGAAATAAGGAGGGAAGGTAAAGAGTAAGATTTGGGTAAATTTAAGGCCACATGACCAACCTGTCGATATGTTTCATGTTTTATCCTCTGGTGACCATGAACAATTGAAACCAGTGGAGATATTTGACTCAGACTAAAGTGGTGGAGACAACTCATTCCCCTCAGTTAAAGAAAAGAGAAAAAGGTGAATAATAAATTATACAAGCATCATAATATATTGATTATCGTTACAATATTGTTGTCAACGGTCTTTACAAGTTAGTAAAGAATCATTCTGTTAAACTACATCTGTGTTTTCTGGTAGATTTTGTGAGAAAGTTCTTTGCTCGACAAAAGTTGAGTTTCACACATTACAGATGTGTCTGTCTTCCCTCATATTTCATGGATTTTCTTGGATTCATGCCATCGTGCAGAAAAGACAACATCTGTCGCTGGATCTGCTTCTGGTCAAACACGCACACATGCACACAGACACACACACACACACACACACACACAAACACACACACACTCACACAGTTTGTGCCGGGGTGTACTAATGAATCTTCAAGCTGAATTAGACGCTGGAGCTGTTCACAAATCCCCCTCAAGTCTGGGAAATTTGCTGATTTAAGCTTTTGGGGGAAAATAAATAAATAAAAACTGACACAGAGATAACTCTAAATTGGTTTCCTCTTCTTAGATCTGCAAGGAATTCCAAATATCTCCTCTGCTTGCTTTGCAGTAATGTCATGCAATTGATTTCTCCTCCATCTTGTTAGATTAGATAGATAATTGAACTGGTTTTAAAACAGACGTTCCTCAATATCTCTGTCTGGATCTAATCTGAATTACATAAGAGTTTCAAACTGCAGCCAATATAGGTTTGGATGTGTAGTTATCCAGTTGTAATAAGTTTTAAGAAAAGGTCTAAACATGTAAGTGTCCCCATGCCTTGAGATTTGTATGCACCTCCTCAAATTACATTTTTTATATATATCATATATTTTTGTCACATTATTTTTTATCTGTTTACTAGTTGGCATGCAGCAGGGTCTAGGAGTTTACAGTGACCTGTATGTGGCAGTGCAAACATTGTGTTTCTCGGGAGAGTAGTAGGTACAAATTACTAAAACATTATAAACTAAATCATCATCATAGACGAGGCCAACATTATTCTGTAACTTTTAAATGTGAGTTATGTGAATGCAGTGGACTCTCCACAGAGAGATTGTTTTGTTCATATTGGAACACATCTTCGAAGTAACGAAGTAAGTTGTGTGTTTCTTGGTTGCCCTTTTAAGACAAATATTTACAGCACATTTTTTACACACAAAAATAGAACGCAAGTGTCAGATACCTCTGATAATGTGAGAACTGGCTGTTCTACTGATGGATCATATAGTGATGTTGAGACTGAGTCAGTGACAGAAAGTGATGATGGTGTTTTTGAAAATGTGCTCGAACTGATTGAGCGAAAAATAGCCCTAAAATTATTAAAATTTAAGAAAATATTTCCTATTCCAGCAAAAGGCGTAGATGAGTTATTGGAAGAGTTGCATTTTTTTCTTAAGTTCAGCTAGTATATATATCTCTCAATTTAAAAACCTGAAACTATCTGAGTGTTAAATCCTACTTAATGATAGATAATATTATATTTACATTACAACTTAAAAAAGGTCAGAACTCTGTTTCTGTTTCATAGTTTTTAGTATTTTGATCACAATATTAAATCACATCACTAGGCTGCTGTTGAATAAATACTTTTACAAACAGGATAATTTTGGCTTCATCACATCAAACAGACAAATGTTCATATATGTTAGATTATTTCACATGTGAACAGACTTTATGTGATTAAACATGAATTATGTCTCATGTGTGAGTTTTAATAAAGTTTGTTGAATGTGAACAATGATCAGCTGTTATTGATGAACGTGTTTTTATGTGGATCTTCATCAGTTTGCTCGACTTCATGGATCCACACAAAATCTAAATGATAGAAAACATTTTCCATGGAAATGAAAAACAAACCAAAGATAAAGATCAGAAAATAATGAAATATTTTACACACGTGGAGAAGTTCACAGTAGAAATAAAAGGACAGAGAAGTAAAAGGAGAAATAAACAAAGCTTTAGGATAACGAGTTTAACTTTTAAATTCAGTAGATTTCTCTCCAAGAAATAAAAATAATGAATAAAATCTTTATCTCTAACGGCTCTGATCCAGCGTCACAGAGACATTCACAGGTAACAGCTTCAAGGGACCTGTAATGCCAAAGTATGGAATCATCTTCTGAGTGAAAGTGTGCCTGAAGGTGTGAATGTGTTTGTTAGTATCAAGATCAGAATATGACAGTTCTCCTCTGTTCCAGTCCAGTTTCACTCTGATCCTCTGGATCTTCTGCAAAGAGAGATAAGATGACCCTGATGGTGACTGTGCTAAGTATTTACCTTCATATAACACTATTCTCCAGTATCCAGACTGTTTGTTTCCCTTCCTCTGGACAGACTCTGCTGACACTCCCAGGAACCAGCCTATACTGTCTCCAACCAGGACGTCCCAGCTGTGAGTCCCTGAGTTAAAACCCTCAGATCCCAGGACTGAGACGTGTTTATCAAACCTCTCTGGATTGTCAGGAAGCTTCTGTCTCTCTCCTCGTTTCACACTGGCCAGATCCTCATACAGGACGAGCCCTGGATTAGCAGAGTTTGGGTCCAGAACCACAGGACTGTAGGAGACCACATCCTTCATCTTGTTCCAGATGTTGAAGCTCAGGTTGCCCAGATGTTTGGCCTCGTCTATCAGAGCTCCTGAGGCCAGCTGTTGATCATCCAGCAGGGGGCGCTGCTGGACTCGTTCCACTGCAGCCTTGTAGTTGAGCAGGAACGAGACGTCTTCAGCTCTCAGCTCGTCCTCTGTGGTTCTGATTGTGTCTGAAAGAGTCGTTATGTATCTGCTCAGTGACTCAATCTTCTTCTTCATCATCTGACTCTTCTGCTCCTCTTCCTTCCTCAGTGCAGCCATCCTCGCCTCCTCTTCCTTCTCCAGAAACTGATGAAGCTTTTTAAACTGCTCCTTGATCTTCGTCTCTGTGAGTCCGGCCTGGACCTTAATGTGTTCTGCTGTTTGTTCAAACTCTACTTTAACACGTTCAAAACACTGTAACTTCTTCTTCAAGGGCTCCAGAGTTTCCTGAAGCTGCTTCTTCTGTTGTGGTGCAGCTTCATCGATGGGTCTGAATCTGTGGCCGGTGTGTTTTTCTGAATCACTGCAGACGAGACACACTGGCTGCTGATGGTCCAGACAGAAGAGTCTGAGTTTCTCTGAGTGCAGACTGCAGAGAGCAGGTGAAGAGCACTGATCTCTCTCCTGTAAGAAGGTCTCACACAGGTTCTTCAACACCAGGTTAAAAGGTGGTTCATCCTTTGAAGATCTTCTCTTACAAAGTGGACACTCTTTTACTACTTTGTCTTTCCACCAGCTCTTCACACAGTCTTTACAGAAGCTGTGGCTACATGACAGAACAACAGGATCTCTGAAGACTTCTTGGCAGACAGCACAGCAGAGATCCTCTTCTAATCTTGAAGCCATTGAGTCTCCAGGTGAAGCTGAAAACAGACAGTCAGTCAGTCACAGCTCCATGAACTTCACTGAGGTTCACTTCCTCTCTGAGTCGAGGTGTTTGTTAAACTCACGGTCAGTGTGTGGAGCGTCGGCAGGTTGTAGTTTCACTCTTCTCTCCTGTAGCTGGACTCACTCAGGACGTTTGGTCTGGTCTGGTTCAGTCTGGTTTGGAAGGTGAATGTGATCGTCTGGTTTTCAGCCTGCGTCTCTTCAGGGAGGAACAGATGCTTCCTGGTTTCTCAGGTGTGTCAGGAGACGATTGTAAAAAGTAATTCAAGCCTTGGATTTGATAACTGATCAAAAGTCATTTGGCAGCAACAAGCTCACACCGACAAGAGACTTGATTGTAAAATAGCTGCTTGAATATGATCGTTATCTGCTGAGTGTTCAAAGTTCAGAAGAAGTTCAACAAAAGTTAACAGTAACAGGAAGTGCAGGGGGGTGTGGGGGGGGGGGAATGCTCAGAGAAGAGAGTCAGTATTTGTAAAATCGCCCAAATTTGCATATAGGAACATATAAAAATGTTAATAAACAACTTAATTAAAGGGGAACAAAGTTTGAATGCAGTGATGTCTCCACAGAGAGAGATTTTTTTGTTCATATTGGAATTCATCTTCGAATTACCAAGACTGTTAGTTGTGTGTTTCTTGGTGGCCCTTTCAAGACAAATATTTACAGCACATTTTATACACAGTAAAAGAGAAAGCATCATCATTTAAATATTTTAGTGTGTGTACACTTAAAGATTTAAAATCCAGTGTAGTTGCATTTGTGTCACCATTGCAAGTGTCAGATACCTCTGATAATGTGAGAGCTGGCTGTTCTGCTGATGGATCATATGGTGATGTTGAGACTGAGTCAGTGACAGAAAGTGATGATGGTGTTGTTGAAAACTTTCCCAAACTAATCGAGCGAAAAATAGCCGCAATATTATTAAAATTGGAAAAGATATTTCCTATCCAGCAAAAGGCGTAGATGAGTTATTGGAGAGAGTTACAAACTTTCCCAAAAGTTTAACCACAGGGTTAGAAACACACACAGAATTGGCAAGTTCTTCAATAACAGCCTGACCAATATGGAGGTTATGGCTTTTGAACATTTCTGTAACTATACGCATTGTGACAGGCACACTAGCTGAACTTAACAAAAAACTCTTCCAATAACTCATCTACGCCTTTGGCTGGAATAGGAAATATATTTTCCAATTTTAATAATTTTACGGCTATTTTTCACTCAATTAGTTGGAGCACGTTTTCAACAACACCATCATCTCTTTCTGTCACTGACTCAGTTACAACATCACCATATGATCCATCAGTAGAACACCCAGCTCTCACATTATCAGAGGTATCTGACACTTGCAATGGGGACACAAATGCAACTACACTGGATTTTTAAATCTTTTAGTGTGTGTGGATGATGAGTTCTATTTTTGTGTGTATAAAATGTGCTGTAAATATTTGTCTTGAAAGGGCAACCAAGAAAAACACAACTAAAAGTCTTGTTACTTTTAAGATGTGTTCTAATATGGACAAAACAATCTCTCTCTGTGGAGAGGTCACTGCTTTCAATCTTTATTCCTTTTGGTATTAAATTGTTTATCAACATTGTTATATGTTCCTATATGCAAATTTGGGCGATTTTACAAATACTGACTCTCTTCTCTGAGCAATACAATCTGAAGTTCCCTTACGTTGTTATAACCCATCCAAACCTCTTTATAAAGATGTTTTAAAGACAAATTAAGATAAGACAACATAAATTAAGATAAGATAGGATTGATTTTATTAATCCCAAAGGAAAATCTTTAAGTTCTTTTCAACCACCAGAACATTTTAAATGGTTTCATTCCACAAAACTTCAGATTATGTCCAGTCATGATCATTTTAAATCCATCTATTACTAAACTGATTGCAGTTAGAACAGTAAAAGCACTGAATCGTTTTGAATGGATCATAAAATAAATTGTAACTTCAGTGATTGTATTAAAATTGTTTTAAGAAATTGGATTTGTGGTTCAAATGTCTGAGTTTAATGAGAAATATAAACAATTTTACACTGAAATTGATGGTAACTGATATTATTGAATTAATATACAGCAGTCTAAGTTCACTTAGTTAGTTTATGTGTTTATACTTTTATTATTTTCATAATAAATGTTTTTCTTAAACACAAATGTTGTCTTCATTAAAGTTTTCAAACCTCTGAACTCCATATCCTTCTTCTTTGCTAACTGCTAACGTAGTTATTTTGGTTGAAGTTAATAATTTAATTATTCATCAAAGTTAAAAATTTGAAGTTAATATTTTATAGACTTAGTCAATAATTTGTCTCTTTTCCTTCTTTTGCAGGCTGGTGCCCCGAGGTAGCTTTATGTAAACTATAGTTATTATTTAATATTAATATTAAATATGTTTCTGACAGCAACAATTATTGAATGCCCAAAGTCACAACATATAATGGTGTCACACGTAAGGTATAATAATCACGACAAAATGTACAATCTTTTGATGATGTCATACTCTTTACTGCACTCACACACAATTTAACGAGCAAACTTGAGCTGATTTGAATTTATAAAACCCTATTTTCATTTTCTGACATTGTGTATATTTGTTTGCACTTTGCTTGTGTCTCTGTAATAAGACAGACCCCCCCCCCCCCTCCCTTCCTGTTAAAATTTAACTTTCACTTTCACTCAAGCAGAACTGCCTCTGAACTTTGAACACTGATCAGAGCACGATCATATTCAAGCAACTATCTTACAGCCAAGTCTCTTGTCGGTGTCAGCTTGTTGCTGCCATATTACTTTTGACCAGCTATCAAATCCAAGAATTACTTTTTAGAATCGTGTCCTGACACACCAGAGAAACCAAGAAGCATCTGTTAATAAAAAAAATGGTAAAAACCATGAAACAGAAACTGAGTTCTGACCTTTTTTAAATTGAGATGCAAATATCAAGCCAATAATGATTGTGTCTGTCAAATTGTTTTCATTCATTCCTCAACAACAAAACAACAGAGGTTTAGTTCAGCTTCAACATTTAAATTCCTCCTAAATGATATAGGTGCATCGACTCCTGTTGGGGGTGTGTGTGTGTGTGTGGGGGGGGGGGGGGGGGGGGGGGGGTAATTTCACACATCACACTTTTACCTCATTGTAATGTTTCTGGTCTCTCATCGTTTGGTTAAAGAGCAAACTAAGCATCAGCTTGTAGGTAGCATTAGCAGCGCTAGCATTAGCCTTGTTAGCTAGCATTACTCACTAGCCACAATTCTTGAGGCAGTTAAACTGAAGGTCATGGCCGACACGCATTTCAACAAATTATAGAGTACATGCTGAATTAGTGACGTTCTCAGTGTTTCCTTTGATTGAAGTGAGCGCGACGGAGAACATCGATTCAAAACACAAGGACCAAGCTTCACTTGTTTTTATTGGATTCAAACAACGTGTAGGTGAGAAAAACGTCCATGAACCAACTTCAAGTTCAGCTCATGTTCCTCTGGCTCTCGTTGGTTTTATTCATTTCTGTTTTACACCATCGAGTTTTAAATTTCCCTCTTTCAAAACACAACTGCCTCATTTCCGCTGCTTCTTCTTCGCAGAGAATCCAGGTTGGAGGCTGCTGATGGTCCAGACAGAAGAGTCTGAGTTTCTCTGAGTGCAGAGAGCATGTGATGATCTCTGATCTCTCTCCTGTAAGAAGGTCTCACACAGGTTCTTCAACACCAGGTTACAAGGTGGTTCAATCATTGAAGATCTTCTCTTACAAAGTGGACACTCTTTTACTACTTTGTCTTTCCATCAGCTCTTCACACAGTCTTTACAGAAGCTGTGGCTACATGACAGAAGACATCATGGGATCAGGGAAATAGATCCTCTTCTAATCTTGAAGCCATTGAGTCTCCAGGTGAAGCTGAAAACAGACAGTCAGTCAATCACAGCTCCACGAACTTCACTGAGGTTCACTTCCTCTCTGAGTCGAGGTGTTTGTTAAACTCACGG
The DNA here is from genome assembly GCF_947347685.1 of Pleuronectes platessa. NCBI lineage: Eukaryota > Metazoa > Chordata > Actinopteri > Pleuronectiformes > Pleuronectidae > Pleuronectes > Pleuronectes platessa. Next base: position 25,586,791 of record NC_070634.1, read on the forward strand.
TCAGTGTGTGGAGCGTCGGCAGGTTGTAGTTTCACTCTTCTCTCCTGTAGCTGGACTCACTCAGGACGTCTGGTCTGGTCTGGTTCAGTCTGGTTTGGAAGGTGAATGTGATCGTCTGGTTTTCAGCCTGCGTCTCTTCAGGGAGGAACAGATGCTTCCTGGTTTCTCAGGTGTGTCAGGAGAGGGAGGAGCTTGAGATGCTGAATGACAAAACCAGTAAAAACTGAAACATATGTACAAGCACCTCTGCTGCCATTAAAAACTCTGCACTCACCTTATGGACTGCACTCTAACTCTTTAACTCTTAACTGTGCCACATCCTTATTCTCACACTGCACATATCTTTACCGTCTTTAATCCGTATACATTAGTTTAATTACATTCATATATTTCAATATTTTGAAATTCCTCACACTTAACCCTTGTGTGGTGTTCATGTTTTGGTCACCGAGCCAATGTTCGTGGGTCTGGTGGACCCACCGCATTATTCGGTCTTTCAATCAATACAGCTACAACAATATACGTAAAAATACTTAACAGATGTTAACTTTATCCCAATAACAAGCAATATAAACAGCATATATGGTTAATATTTGTCATTTACCCCTGTTAAATCACATTCATGAATAAAAGTGCTTTTCGTTTTTTGTGATAAAATGCAATTAAACAAAGAAACATCAATTACAATCAAGATATGATTGGAAAAAACGAATATGAAACAAGGTTTTTCATCAGTATTGACGTTTATTTATTGAACTTAATTAGAAATTGAACACACTCATGTCAGTGTACACACGAGCCCCAATGAACAGATACAGTATCTAGAAATGATTTTTGAAGAGAGAAAATCTTTTGAAGACAATGAAGGGAAGAGTTTAGAGAATATGAAGATCATGTTTCTGTCAATTCAGAGTCTGACATTGAGTTTGGGTTAGAAGAGGATGAGATTGACCATCAACCAGCTACGTAAAAAGTTAATCTGCAGCCAGTCCCAAATCCAGGCCAGGCCATCAGCAGCCAACATATGAATTACAAAAAATTATGACAAGTTAAAGGTCTTTTTTGCACTTTAGCCCCCCCGCATGGCTACCAATGTAATAAGGTGCAATCAGGGCCGACACGGATAGCAGTGACTCATGTGCAGGACATCAAGCCTTCTTACGAACTTTTCATTACGAAAATCATTCTGGATGCACTAATTTGGAGGGACAGCTTGTTTTCGTAGAAAGCTAGAATGAGATGGACCAAACCCATTTATTTGCATACTTTGGGGTTATTATCCTTCTGGAGTTTTCAAATCCATATGGGAATCAACAGAATCCTGGTGGGATGCAGTAACTGGCAGAGAACTTTTACGTAAATGTGCAGGAATGTGGGAGCAGAGGTGATTGAAATGTAACATTTAACACTTTACGTAGTCCTGGGTCCAGACCCGAACATCACATATGTAATATAAATGTGTAGGGGGGGTGTAAAGTGTAAAGTCACTGAATATATGTTCTTTTAAATGTTAATCACAGAAAATGAGCCAAGGCCAATGAGTCTCAGGATGAAAAAAATATTTATCGCATAATTTTTCTTTTAGCAAACATTGAAAACGGGTCCCTGAGACATGAACACCATACAAGGGTTAAGAAAAACATTTACTTTAAAATAATAAAAGTATAAACACACAAACTAACTAAGTGAACTTAGACTGCTGTATAATAATTTAATAATATCAGTTACCATTAATTTCAGGGTCAAATTGTTCATATTTCTCATTAAACTCAGACATATGAACCACAAATCCAATTTCTTAAAAGAATTTCAATACAATCACTGTAGAAGCTACTTATTTTATGATTCAGTGCTTTTAATGTTCTAACTGCAATCAGTTTAGTAATAGATTGATTTAAAATGATCATGACCGGACATAATCTGAAGTTTTGTGGAATGAAACCATTTTAATTGTTCTGGTGGTTGGAAAGAACTTAAAGATTTTCCTTTGGAATAAATAAAGTCAATCTCATCTTATTTTAATTTATGTTGTGTTATCTTAAGTTATCTTTAAAACATCTTTATAAAGAGGTTTGGTGGGGTTATAAAAACATGACAAAACTTCAGATTTTATTGCTCAGAGAAGAGAGTCAGTATTTGTAAAATCACCCAAATGTGCATATAGGAACATATAACAATGTTAATAAACAACTTAATACGTTTGATAGCAGTGACCTCTCAACAGAGAGAGATGTTTTTTTTTCATATTGGAACACATCTTCAAAGTAACAAGACTGTTAGTTGTGTTTTTCTTGGTTGCCCTTTCAAGACAAATATTTACAGCACATTTTATACACACAAAAAGAGAAAGCATCATCCACACACACTAAAAGATTTAAAATCCAGTGTAGCTGCATTTGTGTCTCCATTGCAAGTGTCAGATACCTCTGATAATGTGAGAGCTGGCTGTTCTGCTGATGGATCATATGGTGATGTTGAAACTGAGTCAGTGACAGAAAGTGATGATGGTGTTGTTGAAAATGTGCTCGAACTAATTGAGCGAAAAATAGCCGTAAAATTATTAAAATTGGAAAATATATTTCCTATTCCAACAAAAGGTGTAGATGAGTTATTGGAAGAGTTGCATTTTTTTGTTAAGTTCAGCTAGTGTGCCTGTCACAATGTGTATAGTTACAGAAATGTTCAAAAGCCATAACCTCCATATTGGTCAGGCTGTTATTGAAGAACTTGCCAATTCTGTGGGTGTTTCTAACCCTGTGACTAAACGTTTGGGAAAGTTTGGCCCTCTTGCCACTTCTTATTAAAGAAAGCAACACGCTTAATATTAGGGTTCTAGAGCCTATTGAATATTTATTTGTAGACCAAAAGAGGTAATTTCAATACATCCCTTTATTACAGTCAGTGCATGAAATACTTAGTTACAGTAAATTACTGGATAGTGCAGTTCTAGTGGAACTCTTTTGAGCCCCTCACCGAAACTGAAATCCCAATGTCGAGAAGGACTGAGAGAGCACATATTTACCTGCTTGATGTGTTTAATTCACAGCAGACATTAAGGGTGATAAATATGATAAACAAAAACATAAAATCCTCCACAACTGAAAGGCAATGTGCTTTGTCCTTCTTTTTCTTTCCAGGGGCAGGTTCACACCGAGGTGTGAAGTTGAAGCACCCTTCTTTGTCTCCAGAACAAAGAAGACATGTGGTCTCAGGCTTTGTCTTCACATGTAGGCCCAACTATTGTTCACAACTATTAGGTCCCAGCATTTAAATAAGTAATAATTCCTGAATAAATGTGTATAAATATATATATCTCAATTTAACCCTTGATACACAAGCTATGCAAACCCCTTCTAAGGCACAACATGGGTCAATAATGACCCGTATTGACCTACAATGTTATTTCATGCACGGCTGAGTGTTTCTTTGCTATATTTTTGGAAATCAATTTACTTCATCATTTAATATTCAAAGTTTTCATTAAATATCTTGTTTTTGACTACCACAAATTATTATTTTCATTTTATCTTTCTCAATTTATGAACTAAAATATTTTTTGTATTTTTACATCAAGTTTACACACGGGTCAAAAATGACCCAGGTATGCAAGTGTGAATTTGATAGGAACCTTTCATTTGTAAATGTTTGTAGTTAAGAACATTTACAAAACACACTTAAATATATTTTAAGTGTGTTTACTGACTCTGAACGTTTAGTGTGGACAATTTTTCAGATGCCACACTTGTCAGAACTAAATGTCAGAACTAAATCATGTTGACTTAGCCATCATTAGCTAGAATTGACCTAGCTTACATAAGCTAACACTAGCTAGCTAAAAGAGAATATGTTAACAGCTAGCTCATAATATTGGACATATTTCTCTTTCGCACAAATAGAGGGAAATAATGTTCAGTTATCTTTTCACAAGATATCACATTTTGTATTAGATTAAACAATTGTAAAATAAGACTTACATGAATCAGATGTGCAAAAGCAGCCCTGTTTATTTCTGACAAGTAGTTCTGACAAGTGTGGCATGTTAAAAGTTGTCCAAAGTTCCTAACTGAAAACATTCACATCTTGGTCATTTTTGACCCGTGTGTAAACTTGATGTAGGAATACAAAAACTATTTTACTTAAAAAATGAAGACAGATAAAATGAAAATAATGATTTGTGGTAATCAAAAACAAGATATTTTAATGAATACTTTATAATATTAAATGATAAAATAAATAGATTTAAAAAGATTTAGCAAAGAGGCACAGCCGTGCATGAAATAACATGTGAAATGAATACGGGTCATTTTTGACCCATGTTGTGCCTTAAAAGGGTAGTGATACAAAAATGATTTTAATTTAAAAAGGACAAATGAAAATAAGAATTTGTGATGTACAAAAACAAGTTAATTGAGGAATTCCTGGAATTCTGAATGATGAAATACATTTATTGCAAAGATATTTACAATTAAAACTCCATCGGGTCACTTTTGACCCATGTTGTGTATAGAAGGGTTACAAACCTGAAACTATCTGAGTGTTAAATCCTACTTAATGACAGATAATGTTATATTTACATCTCAACTTAGAAAAGGTCAGAACTCTGTTTCTGTTTCATAGTTTTTATTAATTTAATCACAACATTAAATGTCTGTTGTTGAATAAACACTTTTACAGACAGAATCATTTTGGCTTCATCACATCAAACAGACAAATGTTCATACATGTTGGATTATTTCACATGTGAACAGACTTTGTGTGATTAAACATGAATCATGTCTCATGTGTGAGTTTTAATAAAGGTTGTTGAATGTGAACAATGATCAGTTGTTATTGATAAATATGTTTTTATGTGGATCTTCATCAGTTTGCTCAACCTCATGGATCAACACAAAATCTAAATGATAGAAAACATTTTCCATGGAAATTAAAAAACAAAAAACAAAGATAAAGATCAGACAATAATGAAATATTTTTACACACGTGGAAAAGTTGACAGTAGAAATAAAAAGGAGTGAGAATTAAAGGAGAAATAAACAAAGCTTTAGAATAAAGAGTTTAATATTTAAATTCAGCAGATTTCTCTTGAAGAAATAAACACGATGAATGAAATCTTTATCTCTAACGGCTCTGATCCAGCGTCACAGAGATATTCACAGGTAACAGCTTCAGTGGGTGATGATGATCTCTAGTGCCAAAGAATGGAAACATCTTCTGAGTGAAAGTGTGTTTGAAGGTGTGAATGTGTTTGTTAGTATCAAGATCAGAGAACGACAGTTGTCCTCTTTTCCAGTCCAGTTTCACTCTGGTCCTCTGGATCTTCTGCACAGAGAGAACATATGATCCTGATGGTGACTCTGCATAGTATTTACCTTCATAGAACCTTATTCTCCATGTTCCAGACAGTTTGTTTCCCTTCCTCTGGACAGACTCTGCTGACACACCAAGTACCCAGCTTGTACTGACACCAACCAGGGTGTCCCAGCTGTGAGTCCCTGAGTTAAAACCCTCAGATCCCAGGACTAAGGCGTAATGATCAAACCTCTCTGGATTGTCAGGAAGCTTCTGTCTCTCTCCTCGTTTCACACTGTTCAGATCTTCAGACAGGATGAGTTCTGGATTAACAGAGTTTGGGTCCAGAACCACAGGAAAGTAGGAGACCACGTCCTTCATCTTGTTCCAGATATTGAAGCTCAGGTTGCCCAGATGTTTGGCCTCGTCTATCAGAGCTCCTGAGTCCAGCTTTGGATCTTCCAGCAGGGGGCGCTGCTGGACTCGTTCCACTGCAGCCTTGTAGTTGAGCAGGAACGAGACGTCTTCAGCTCTCAGCTCGTCCTCTGTGGTTCTGATTGTGTCTGAAAGAGCTGTTATGTCTCTGCTGAGAGACTCAATCTTCTCCTTCATCATCCGACTCTTCTGCTCCTCTTCCTTCCTCAGTGCAGCCATCCTCGCCTCCTCTTCCTCCTCCAGAAACTGATGAAGCTTTTTAAACTGCTCCTTGATCTTCGTCTCTGTGAGTCCGGCCTGGACCTTAATGTGTTCTGCTGTTTGTTCAAACTCTACTTTAACACGTTCAAAACTCTGTAACTTCTTCTTCAAGGGCTCCAGAGTTTCCTGAAGCTGCTTCTTGTGTTCTTGTGCAGCTTCATCGATGGGTCTGAATCTGTGGTCGAAGTGTTTCTCTGAATCTCTGCAGACGAGACACACTGGCTGCTGATGGTCCAGGCAGAAGAGTCTGAGTCTCTCTGAGTGCAGACTGCAGAGAGCAGGTGAAGAGCTCTGATCTCTCTCCTGTAAGAAGGTCTCACACAGGTTCTTCAACACCAGGTTCGGTGGTATATCCTTTGAATGTCTTCTCTTACAAAGTGGACACTCTTTTACTTCTTTGTCTTTCCACCAGCTCTTCACACAGTCTTTACAGAAGCTGTGGCTACATGACAGAATGACAGGATCTCTGAAGACATCACGGCAGACTACACAGCAGAGATCCTCTTCTAATCTGGAAGCCATTGAGTCTCCAGGTGAAGCTGAAAACAGACAGTCAGTCAGTCACAGCTCCATGAACTTCACTGAGGTTCACTTCCTCTCTGAGTCGAGGTGTTTGTTAAACTCACGGTCAGTGTGTGGAGCGTCGGCAGGTTGTAGTTTCACTCTTCTCTCCTGTAGCTGGACTCACTCAGGACGTTTGGTCCAGTTTGGTTTAGTTTGGTTTGGAAGGTGAATGTGATCGTCTGGTTTTCAGCCTGCGTCTCTTCAGGGAGGAACAGAAGTTTCCTGGTTTCTCAGGTGTGTCAGGAGAGGGAGGAGCTTGAGATGCTGAATGACAAAACCAGTAAAACTTGAAACAATTGTACAAGCAGCTCTGCTGCCAGTGAAAACTCTGCACCTCCCTTATGGACTGCACTCCAACTCTTTAACTCTTAACTGTGCCTGATTCATCTGCCTCTGCATTATCACGGTTCATGTGCAATACATTCACTGTACACATTCTCACACTGCACATATCTTTACTGTCTTTACACTGTATACATTAGTTTAATTACATTCATATATTTCTATATTTTTTTAATTCCTCACACTTAAGTATTACATGTATACTGCTGATGTCTTTTTTTACTCTTGCTGCTGTAATACTACAAATGTCCCCTTGTGGGACTAATAAAGGATCATCTTATCTTATCTTATCTTAAATCCACGACTTTTCAGATAATTTAAAATCAAAACGATGCAACTTCATTGAGTTTGACTTGGAATGGGGAGAATGTTTCCTCTTTCATTCCCACACTCTGTTCTTGCTTAGAGTAACATTAATACCACTAAGGCGTTTCCAAACTAAAACGCTCTCTGTGATCACAGGTGTTTTGTCTCTGCATCAGTTTTAATCTCCGTCCAACACGTCCAACACGCCTGCAGAGATCATGTGACCACTCACATGCACTGGACATGCACGTCCCCCTGGACACAGGTTGTTGGAATAACATCTGTCAACAACAATTACAATTCAAGTGTCCATTTTCTTTTTCATGATTCAAGGACCCTGGTGTTTCCTTCACTTCTGTTTGAGTTACAATGCAGAAGAGGTGTTATACCATCACTGCAGAGAGGGGGCGCTACAGCAGTCAACTGGAGTCTCGGTGAAGAAGAAGCAGCGGAAATGAGGCAGTTGTGTTTTGAAAGAGGGAAATTTAAGACTCGATGGTGTAAAACAGAAATTAATAAAACCAACTAAAGCCAGAGAAACATGAGCTGAACGGAGCCGAACTTAAAGAAGGTTCATGGACGTTTTCTCACTTACACGTTTGAATCCGATAAAACCAAGTGAAACTTGTTCCTTGTGTTTTGAATCGATGTTCTCGGTCGCGTTCACTTCACTTAAATCTCTGTCTCAAACAAACACCAGTGTTACATCTGTAGATCATTGTTATTTGTGAATAATCATTTATTTTCACTCTCGTTCTATTAATTAACCTCGTAAACTTTTGTTTTAGAGTTTTATTATTAATGTCCCATTTAGCTTCAGTAAAGAAAAGCTCCACAGTCTCTGGGCTACATTGAGGATAATGAATTATATGAAGTATATGACAGTATTATGTTGACTCTAATGTACTGTGTGTGTACTTGTTTTGTTATACATGTATTTGTGTTTTTCTACTATCAACCTGCAGATGAAAACTAGCCTGCATCATTAAATCTGACCCATTATATGATGGACTCCACTACACTTGTTGATTTATATGCATTTTCCTATTTAAAATCATGAATACGAAAATGCAGCAGTTTGTGTGAGTGAAGCTGCTGAACTGAAGTTAATCCAACCGCTGCAGCAAACAGACACCAAAGATGAACTTTGAATTTCATCAATTAAAGATTACAAAGAAAAAATAAACTGTAATTCTATGTTCAAAAGACGTCGTAGAGACAAAGGTGAGAGTTTCAGTAACACAAAGCATGGAACATGGTAAAGTTCAAATTTCCGTTTTTGTTTTTGTATTATCATCGTTTGTGTGAATAAGGAAACAAGAATGATATCTCCCATCTCCCTGTAGTCATCAAGAGTCAATTCATATATAGATATATAATGGTTTGTCAAAAGATTGCTTACCCTCCCATGTTAACTGCAGGTCAAACGTATGGTTAACATCTAACACTAAATATATAGAAAATAATATCAGTGATACTTGTAATTGTGTTGAATTAATCATACTTGAACACTTGGCCTGTTTGTAAATGAAACATGGAGAACGTCACTAATTCAGCATGTACTTTATAATTTGTTGAATTGTGTGTCGGCCATGAACTTCAGTTTAACGGCTTCAAGAATGGTGGCTAGTGGGTAATGTTAGCTAACAAGGCTAATGCTAACGTAGCTAATGCTAGCGCGGCTAATGCTACCTAGCAAACGGATGCTTAGTTTTCTCTTTAACCAAACGATGTGAGACCAGAAACATTACAATGAGGTAAAAGTGTGATTCTGTGTGAAAAGTAATAACACTTAACTGAGACTCCACCACAGAGTCATGATGTCATCACGTTGTTTGACTGAATTTACGCTGAATGTGGATCTCCAGTATTTCTACTGACCCTCTGTTGTTTTGTTGTTGAGAAATGAATGAAAATACTTCTACAGACACAATAATTTTAGCTTCATATTTACTTCCAGCTTAAAAAAGGTCAGAACTCTGTTTCTGTTTAATAGCTTTTATTAATTTAATCACAATATTAAATCACATCACTAGGCTGATGTTGAAAAAACACTGTACAGATAGAATCATTTTGGCTTCATCACATCAAACAGATAAATGTTCATATATGTTGAATTATTTTACATGTGAAAAGACTTTATGTGATTAAACATGAATTATGTCTAATGTGAGTTTTAATGAAGTTTGTTGAATGTGAACAATGATCAGCTGTTATTGATAAATTAGTTTTTTTATGTGGATCTTCATCAGTTTGCTCGACTTCATGGATCCACACAAAATCTAAATGATAGAAAATATATTCCATGGAAATTTAAAAACAAACCAAAGATAAAGATCAGAAAATAATGAAATCTTTTACACACGTGGAGAAGTTCACAGTAGAAATACAAATTATTGAGGAGTAAAAGGAGAAACAAACAAAGCTTTAGAAATAACGAGTTAATATTTATATTCAGCAGATTTCTCTTGAAGAAATAAACACGATGAATAAAATCTTTATCCCTAACTGCTCTGATCCAGAGTCACAGAGACATTCACAGGTAACAGCTTCAGTGGGTGATGATGATCTTCATTGTTAAAGATTGGAAACATCTTCTGAGTGAAAGTGTGTTTGAAGGTGTGAATGTGTTTGTTAGTATCAGGATCAGAGAACGACAGTTGTCCTCTGTTCCAGTCCAGTTTCACTCTGATCCTCTGGATCTTCTGCACAGAGAGATCATATGATTCTGTAGGTGACTCTGCTAAGTATTTACCTTCATATAACCATATTTTCCATGTTCCTGACTGTTCGTCTCCCTTCCTCTGGACAGACTCTGCCGACACTCCCAGGAACCAGTGTGTACCGTCTCCAACCAGGACGTCCCAGCTGTGAGTCCCTGAGTTAAAACCCTCAGATCCCAGGACTAAGGCGTACTCATCAAACCTCTCTGGATTGTCAGGAAGCTTCTGTTTCTTTCCTCGTCTCAAACTGCTCAGATCTTCAGACAGGACGAGCCCTGGATTAGCAGAGTTTGGGTTCAGAACCACAGGACTGTAGGAGACCAGGTCCTTCATCTTGCTCCAGATGTTGAAGCTCAGGTTGCCCAGATGTTTGGCCTTGTCTATCAGAGCTCCTGAGGCCAGCTGTGGATCATCCAGCAGGGGGCGCTGCTGGACTCGTTCCACTGCAGCCTTGTAGTTGAGCAGGAACGAGACGTCTTCAGCTCTCAGCTCGTCCTCTGTTGTTCTGATTGTGTCTGAAAGAGTCGTTATGTATCTGCTCAGTGACTCAATCTTCTCCTTCATCATCCGACTCTTCTGCTCCTCTTCCTCCCTCAGTGCAGCCATCCTGGCCTCCTCTTCCTTCTCCAGAAACCGATGAAGATTTTTAAACCGTGCCTTGATCTGCGTCTCTGTGCGTCCGGCCTGGACCTTAATGTGTTCTGCTGTTTGTTCAAACTCTACTTTAACACGTTCAAAACTCTGTAACTTCTTCTTCAAGGGCTCCAGAGTTTCCTGAAGCTGCTTCTTGTGTTGTGGTGCAGCTTCATCGATGGGTCTGAATCTGTGGCCGGTGTGTTTTTCTGAATCTCTGCAGACGAGACACACTGGCTGCTGATGGTCCAGACAGAAGAGTCTGAGTTTCTCTGAGTGCAGACTGCAGAGAGCATGTGATGATCTCTGATCTCTCTCCCATAAGAAGGTCTCACACAGGTTCTTTAACACCAGGTTAGGTGGTTCCATCTTTGAAGATCTTCTCTTACAAAGTGGACACTCTTTTACTTCTTTGTCTTTCCACCAGCTCTTCACACAGTCTTTACAGAAGCTGTGGCTACATGACAGAATGACAGGATCTCTGAAGACATCTTGGCAGACAGCACAGCAGAGATCCTCTTCTAATCTGGAAGCCATTGAGTCTCCAGGTGAAGCTGAAAACAGACAGTCAGTGAGTCACAGCTCCACGAACTTCACTGAGGTTTACTTCCTGTCTGAGTCGAGGTGTTTGTTAAACTCACGGTCAGTGTGTGGAGCGTCGGCAGGTTGTAGTTTGACTCTTCTCTCCTGTAGCTGGACTCACTCAGGACATTTGGTTCAGTCTGGTTTGGAAGGTGAATGTGATCGTCTGGTTTTCAGCCTGCGTCTCTTCAGGGAGGAACAGATGTTTCCTGGTTTCTCAGGTGTGTCAGGAGAGGGAGGAGCTTGAGATGCTGAATGACAAAACCTGTAAAACTTGAAACAATTGTACAAGCAGCTCTGCTGCCAGTGAAAACTCTGCACCTCCCTTATGGACTGCACTCTAACTCTTTAACTCTTAACTGTGCCTGATTCATCTGCCTCTGCAATATCATGGTTCATTTGCAATACATTCACTGTACACATTCTCACACTGCACATATCTTTACTGTCTTTACACTGTATACATTAGTTTAATTACATTCATATATTTCTATATTTTTTAATTCCTCACACTTAAGTATTACATGTATACTGCTGATGTATTTTTTTACTCTTGCTGCTGTAATACTACAAATGTCCCCTTGTGGGACTAATAAAGGATCATCTCATCTTATCTTATCTTATCTTATCTTAAATCCACGACGTTTCAGATAATTTAAAATCAAAACGATGCAACTTCACTGAGTTTGACTTGGAATGGGGAGAATGTTTCCTCTTTCATTCCCACACTCTGTTCTTGCTTAGAGTAACATTAATACCACTAAGGCGTTTCCAAACTAAAACGCTCTCTGTGATCACAGGTGTTTTGTCTCTGCATCAGTTTTAATCTCCGTCCAACACGTCCAACACGCCTGCAGAGATCATGTGACCACTCACATGCACTGGACATGCACGTCCCCCTGGACACAGGTTGTTGGAATAACATCTGTCAACAACAATTACAATTCAAGTGTCCATTTTCTTTTTCATGATTCAAGGACCCTGGTGTTTCCTTCACTTCTGTTTGAGTTACAATGCAGAAGAGGTGTTATCCCATCACTGCAGAGAGGGGGCGCTACAGCAGTCAACTGGAGTCTCGGTGAAGAAGAAGCAGTGGAAATGAGGCAGTTGTGTTTTGAAAGAGGGAAATTTAAGACTCGATGGTGTAAAACAGAAATTATTAAAACCAACTAAAGCCAGAGGAACTTGAGCTGAACGGAGCCGAACTTAAAGAAGGTTCATGGACGTTTTCTCACTTACACGTTTGAATCCGATAAAACCAAGTGAAACTTGTTCCTTGTGTTTTGAATCGATGTTCTCGGTCGCGTTCAATTCACTTAAATCTCTGTCTCAAACAACACCAGTGTTACATCTGTAGATCATTGTTATTTGTGAATAATCATTTATTTTCACTCTCGTTCTATTAATTAACCTCGTAAACTTTTATTTTAGAGTTTTATTATTAATGTCACATTTAGCTTCAGTAAAGAAAAGCTCCAAAGTCTCTGGGCTACATTGATGATGATGAATTATATGAAGTATATGACAGTATTATGTTGATTCTAATGTACTGTGTGTGTACTTGTTTTGTTATACATGTATTTGTGTTTTTCTACTATCAACCTGCAGATGAAAACTACCCTGCATCATTAAATCTGACCCATTATATGATGGACTCCACTACACTTGTTGATTTATATGCATTTTCCTATTTAAAATCATGAATACGAAAATGCAGCAGTTTGTGTGAGTGAAGCTGCTGAACTGAAGTTAATCCAACCGCTGCAGCAAACAGACACCAAAGATGAACTTTGAATTTCATCAATTAAAGATTACAAAGAAAAAATTCACTGTAATTCTATGTTCAAAAGACGTCGTAGAGACAAAGGTGAGAGCTTCAGTAACACAAAGCATGGAACATGGTAAAGTTCAAATTTTCGTTTTTGTTTTTGTATTATCATTGTTTGTGTGAATAAGGAAACAAGAATGAAATCTCCCATCTCCCTGTAGTCATCAAGAGTTAATTCATATATATATATATATATATATATATATAAATATATATAAATGTTTTTCAAAAGATTACTTACCCTCCCATGTTAACTGCAGGTCAAACGTATGGTTAACTTTTAACACTAAATATATAGAAAATAATATCAGTGATACTTGTGATTGTGTTTTATTAATCATACTTGAACACTTGGCCTGTTTGTAAAGGAAACATGGAGAACCTCACTTATTCAGCAAGTACTTTATAATTTGTTGAATTGTGTGTCGGCCATGACCTTCAGTTTAACGGCTTCAAGAATGGTGGCTAGTGTGTAATGTTAGCTAACAAGGCTAATGCTAACGTAGCTAATGCTAGCGCGGCTAATGCTACCTAGCAAACGGATGCTTAGTTTGCTCTTTAACCAAACGATGTGAGACCAGAAACATTACAATGAGGTAAAAGTGTGATTCTGTGTGAAAAGTAAAAACACTTAACTGAGACTCCACCACAGAGTCATGATGTCATCACGTTGTTTGACTGAATTTACCCTGAATGTGGATCTCCAGTATTTCTACTGAGCCTCTGTTGTTTTGTTGTTGAGAAATGAATGAAAATACTTTTACAGACACAATCATTTTAGCTTCATATTAACTTCCAGCTTAAAAACGTTCAGAACTCTGTTTCTGTTTAATAGCTTTTATTAATTTAATCACAATATTAAATCACACCACTAGGCTGATGTTGAAAAAACACTTTTACAGAGAGAATAATTTTGGCTTCATCACATCAAACAGACAAATGTTCATATATGTTGGATTATTTCATATGTGAACAGACTTTATGTGATTAAACATGAATTATGTCTCATGTGTGAGTTTTAATAAAGTTTGTTGAATGTGAACAATGATCAGCTGTTATAGATAAATTAGTTTTTAAGTGGATCTTTATCAGTTTGCTCGACTTCATGGATCCACACAAAATCCAAATGATAGAAAACATTTTCAATGGAAATGAAATACAAACCAAAGATAAATACCAGAAAATAATGAAATATTTTTACACACGTGGAAAAGTTGACAGTAGAAATAAAAGGAGTGAGTATTAAAAAGAGAAATAAACAAAGCTTTAGAATAAACAAGTTTAATAATTAATTTCAGCAGATTTCTCTTGAAGAAATAAACATGATGAATGAAATCTTTATCTTAACGGCTCTGATCCAGCGTCACAGAGACATTCACAGGTAACAGCTTCAGTGGGTTATGATAATCTGCAATGTGAAAGATGGGAAACATCTTCTGGGTGAAAGTGTGTGTGAAGGTGTGAATGTGTTTGTTAGTATCAGGATCAGAGAACGATAGTTCTCCTCTGTTCCAGTCCAGTTTCACTCTGATCCTCTGGATCTTATGCAAAGAGAGAACAGATGATCCTGATGGTGACTCTGCTGTGTATTTACCTTCATAGAGCCATATGCTCCATGTTCCAGACAGTTTGACCCCCTTCCTCTGGAGAGACTCTGCCGACACTCCCAGGAACCAGTGTGTACCGTCTCCAACCAGGACGTCCCAGCTGTGAGTCCCTGAGTTAAAACCCTCAGATCCAAGGACTAAGGCGTAATGATCAAACCTCTCTGAATTGTCAGGAAGCTTCTGTCTGTCTCCTCGTCTCAAACTGGTCAGATCTTCAGACAGGACGAGTACTGGATGAGCAGAGTTTGGATCCAGAACCACAGGACTGTAGGAGACCACGTCCTTCATCTTGTTCCAGATTTTGAAGCTCAGGTTGCCCAGATGTTTTGCCTTGTCTATCAGAGCTCCTGAGGCCAGCTGTGGATCATCCAGCAGGGGGCGCTGCTGGACTCGTTCCACTGCAGCCTTGTAGTTGAGCAGGAACGAGACGTCTTCAGCTCTCAGCTCGTCCTCTGTTGTTCTGATTGTGTCTGAAAGAGACCGTATGTCTCTGCTCAGAGACTCAATCTTCTTCTTCATCATCTGACTCTTCTGCTCCTCTTCCTCCCTCAGTGCAGCCATCCTGGCCTCTTCTTCCTGCTTCAGAAACCTATGAAGCTTTTTAAACTGCTCCTTGATCTGTGTCTCTGTGCGTCCGGCCTGGACCTTAATGTGTTCTGCTGTTTGTTCAAACTCTACTTTAACGCGTTCAAAACTCTGTAACTTCTTCTTCAAGGGCTCCAGAGTTTCCTGAAGCTGCTTCCTGTGTTGTTGTGCAGCTTCATCGATGGGTCTGAATCTGTGGTCTGTGTGTTTTTCTGAATCTCTGCAGATGACACACACTGGCTGCTGATGGTCCAGACAGAAGAGTCTGAGTCTCTCTGAGTGCAGACTGCAGAGAGCATGTGAAGAGCTCTGATCTCTCTCCTGTAAGAAGCTCTCACACAGGTTCTTCAACACCAGGTTAAAAGGTGGTTCATTCTTTGAAGATCTTCTCTTACAAAGTGGACACTCTTTTACTACTTTGTCTTTCCACCAATTCTTCACACATTCTTTACAGAAGCTGTGGCTACATGACAGAACAACAGGATCTCTGAAGACATCTTGGCAGACGGAACAGCAGAGATCCTCTTCTAATCTGGAAGCCATTGAGTCTCCAGGTGAAGCTGAAAACAGACAGTTAATCAGTCACAGCTCCACGAACTTCACTGAGGTTCACTTCCTCTCTGAGTCGAGGTGTTTGTTAAACTCACGGTCAGTGTGTGGAGCGTCGGCAGGTTGTAGTTTGACTCTTTTCTCCTGTAGCTGGACTCACTCAGGACATTTGGTCCAGTTTGGTTTGGAAGGTGAATGTGATCGTCTGGTTTTCAGCCTGCGTCTCTTCAGGGAGGAACAGATGTTTCCTGGTTTCTCAGGTGTGTCAGGAGAGGGAGGAGCTTGAGATGCTGGATGATAAAACCAAATAAACCTGAAACAAATGTACAAGCAGCTCTGCTGACAGTTAAAACTCTGCACCCCCCTCATGGACTGCACTCTAACACTCTAAGTCTTAACTGTGCCAGATTCATATGCCTCTGCAAAATCAACGGTTCATGTGCAATACATTCACTGTACACATTCTCACACTGCACATGTCTTTACTGTCTTTACACTGTATACATTAGTTTAATTTAATTCATATATTTCTATATTTTATAATTCCTCACACTTAAGTAGTCTCTCCTGTAGCTGAACTCACTCAGGACGTTTGGTCTGGTTTGGTTCAGTCTGGTTTGGAAGGTGAATGTGATCGTCTGGTCTTCAGCCTGCGTCTCCTCAGGGAGGAACAGATGCTTCCTGGTTTCTCTGGTGTGTCAGGACACGATTGTAAAAAGTAATTCAAGCCTTGGATTTGATAACTGGTCAAAAGTCATTTGGCAGCAACGAGCTCACACCGACAAGAGACTTGGTTGTAAGATAGCTGCTTGAATATGATCGTGATCTGCTGAGTGTTCAAAGTTCAGGGTAGTTCTGTTAGTGTCAAAGTGAAAGTAAAATATTATCAGGAAGTGCGGGGGAGGGGGGGGGGGGGGGGGGGGAGTCTGTGACGTGCTAAAGTCTTATTAAAGAGACAGAAGCAAAGTGCAAAGAATGGACACAATGTCAGAAAATGAAAATAGAGTATTATAATTTCAAATCAGCTCAAATTTGCTCGTTAAATTGTGTGTGAGTGCAGTAAAAAGTATGACATCATCAAATGATTGTACATTTTGTAGTGATTTGTATACCTTGCGTGTGACACCATTATAAAGTGTGACTTTGGGAATTCAATAATTGTGGCTGTCAGAAACATATTTAATATTAATATTAAATAACAACTTAAATTTAAATTAAAGCTACGTCGGGCACCAGCCTTCAAAGGAAGGAAAAGAGACAAATTATGGATTAAGTCATGAAAATATTAACTACAAATGTTTAACTTTGATGAATAATTCAATTATTAACATTAACCAAAATAACCACGCCAGTAGTTAGCAAAGATGAAGGATATGGAGTTCAGAGAATGGAAAACTACCCACTTATGCAACATTAATGAAGACAATATTTGTATTTAAGAAAAACATTTATTATGAAAACAATGAAAGTATAAACACACAAATTAACTACGTGAACTTTGTCTGCTGTATATTAATTTAATAATATCAGCTACCATCAATTTCAGGGTCAAAATTGTTCATATTTCTCATTAAACTCAGACATTTGAACCACAAATCCAATTTCTTAAAAGAATTTTAATACAATCACTATAGAAGCAATTTATTTTATGATTCAGTGCTTTTACGGTTCTAACTGCATTCAGTTTATTAATCGATTGATTTAAAAATTATCATGACCGGACATAATCTGAAGTTTAGTGGAATTAAACCATTTTAATTGTTCTGGTGGTTGGAAAGAACTTAAAGATTTTCCTTTGAGATTAATAAAGTCAATCACATCTTATCTTAACTTATGTTGTCTTATCTTAATTTATCTTTAAAACATCTTTATAAAGAGGTTTTGTTGGGTTATAACAACGTGACAGAACTTCAGATTTTATTGCTCAAAGAAGAGAGTCAGTATTTGTAAAATCTCCCAAATTTGCATATGGGAACATATAACAAGTTTAATGAACAACTTAATTAAAAAGTAATAAAGTTTGAATGCAGTAACCCTTCCACAGAGAGATATTTTTTTGTTCATATTGGAACACAACTTTGAAGTAACAAGACTGTAAAGTTTGTACAGTAAAGTTTGTACTGTAAAGTTTGTACAAGTTGTACAGTTGTGTGTTGGTTAGTTGCCCTTTCAAGACAAATATTTACAGCACATTTTTAGACACAAAAAGAGAAAGCATCATCCACACACACTAAAAGATTTAAAATCCAGTGTAGCTGCATTTGTGTCCCCATTGCTGTGTCAGATACCTCTGATAATGTGAGAGCTGGCTGTTCTGCTGATGGATCATATGTTGATGTTGAAACTGAGTCAGTGACAGAAAGTGATGATGGTGTTGTTGAAAACGTGCCCGAACTAATTGAGCTGAAAATAGCCGTAATATTATTTAAATTGGAAAATATATTTTCTATTACAGCAAAAGGCGTAGATGAGTTATTGGAAGAGTTGTATTTCTTTTGTTAAGTTCAGCTAGTGTGCCTGTCACAAAGCGTATAGCTACAGAAATGTTCAAAAGCCATAACCTCCATATTGGTCAGGCTGTTATTGAAGAACTTGCCAATTCTGTGTGTGTTTCTAACCCTGTGGTTAAACTTTCAGGTAATTTCATTACATCCCTTTATTACAGTCTTCACATGTAGGCCCAACTATCGTTCACAACTATTAGGTCCCAGCATTTAAATAATTCATAATTCATAAATAAACGTGCATGTATTTTTTTATTTAAAAACCTGAAGCTATCTGAGTGTTAAATTCTACTGAATGACAGATAATGTTATATTTACATCACAACTTAATAAAGGTCAGAACTCTGTTTATGTTTCATAGTTTTTATTATTTTGATCACAATATTAAATCACATCACTAGTCTGCTGTTGAATAAACACTATACAGACAGAATCATTTTTGGCTTCATCACATCAAACAGACAAATGTTCATACATGTTGGATTATTTCACATGTGAACAGACTTTATGTGATTAAACATGAATCAGGTCTCATGTGTGAGTTTTAATAAAGTTTGTTGAATGTGAACAATGATCAGCTGTTATTGATAAATGAGTTTTTAAGTGGATCTTCATCAGTTTGTTCGACTTCATGGATCAACACAAAATCTAAATGATAGAAAACCTTTTCCATGGAAATTAAAAAACAAACCAAAGACAAAGATCAGAAAATAATAAAATATTTTTACACACGTGGAAAAGTCGACAGTAGAAATAAAAATTAGTGAGAAGTAAATGGAAAAATAAACAAAGCTTTAGAAATAACGAGTTTAATATTTAAATTCAGCAGATTTCTCTTGAAGAAATAAACATGATGAATGAAATCTTTATCTCTAACGGCTCTGATCCAGAATCACAGAGACATTCACAGGTAACAGCTTCAAGTGATCTCTAGTGTAAAAGTATGGAAACATCTTCTGGGTGAAAGTGTGTTTGAAGTTGTGAATGTGTTTGTTAGTATCAGGATCAGAGAAAGACAGTTCTCCTCTGTTCCAGTCCAGTTTCACTCTGATCCTCTGGATCTTCTGCACAGAGAGAACAGATGATCCTGATGGTGACTCTGCTAAGTATTTACCTTCATCGAACCATATTCTCCATGTTCCAGACAGTTTGACCCCCTTCCTCTGGACAGACTCTGCTGACACTCCCAGGAACCAGCGTATACTGTCTCCAACCAGGACGTCCCAGCTGTGAGTCCCTGAGTTAAAACCCTCAGATCCAAGGACTGAGGGGTAAGTATCAAACCTCTCTGGATTGTCAGGAAGCTTCTGTCTCTCTTCTTGTCTCAAACTGGTCAGATCTTCAGACAGGACGAGCCATGGACCAGCAGAGTTTGGGTCCAGAACCACTGGACTGTAGGAGACCAGGTCCTTCATCTTGTTCCAGATGTTGAAGCTCAGGTTGCCCAGATGTTTGGCCTCGTCTATCAGAGCTCCTGAGGCCAGCTGTGGATCATCCAGCAGGGGGCGCTGCTGGACTCGTTCCACTGCAGCCTTGTAGTTGAGCAGGAACGAGACGTCTTCAGCTCTCAGCTCGTCCTCTGTGGTTCTGATTGTGTCTGAAAGAGTCGTTATGTATCTGCTCAGTGACTCAATCTTCTCCTTCATCATCCGACTCTTCTGCTCCTCTTCCTCCCTCAGTGCAGCCATCCTGGCCTCCTCTTCCTCCTCCAGAAACTGATGAAGCTTTTTAAACTGCTCCTTGATCTGCGTCTCTGTGAGTCCGGCCTGGACCTTAATGTGTTCTGCTGTTTGTTCAAACTCTACTTTAACACGTTTAAAACTCTGTAACTTCTTCTTCAAGGGCTCCAGAGTTTCCTGAAGCTGCTTCTTCTGTTGTGGTGCAGCTTCATCGATGGGTCTGGATCTGTGGTCGAAGTGTTTCTCTGAATCTCTGCAGATGACACACACTGGCTGCTGATGGTCCAGACAGAAGAGTCTGAGTTTCTCTGAGTGCAGACTGCAGAGAGCATTTGAAGAGCTCTGATCTCTCTCCTGTAAGAAGGTCTCACACAGGTTCTTCAACACCAGGTTAAAAGGTGGTAATAACATTGAAGATCTTCTCTTACAAAGTGGACACTCTTTTACTACTTTGTCTTTCCACCAGCTCTTCACACAGTCTTTACAGAAGCTGTGGCTACATGACAGAACAACAGGATCTCTGAAGACATCTTGGCAGACGGAACAGCAGAGATCCTCTTCTAATCTGGAAGCCATTGAGTCTCCAGGTGAAGCTGAAAACAGACAGTCAGTCAGTCACAGCTCCACGAACTTCACTGAGGTTTACTTCCTGTCTGAGTCGAGGTGTTTGTTAAACTCACGGTCAGTGTGTGGAGCGTCGGCAGGTTGTAGTTTGACTCTTTTCTCCTGTAGCTGGACTCACTCAGGACGTTTGGTCCAGTTTGGTTTGGAAGGTGAATGTGATCGTCTGGTTTTCAGCCTGCCTCTCTTCAGGGAGGAACAGATGCTTCCTGGTTTCTCAGGTGTGTCAGGAGAGGGAGGAGCTTGAGATGCTGGATGATAAAACCAAATAAACCTGAAACAAATGTACAAGCAGCTCTGCTGACAGTTAAAACTCTGCACCCCCCTCATGGACTGCACTCTAACACTCTAACTCTTAACTGTGCCAGATTCATATGCCTCTGCAAAATCAACGATTCATGTGCAATAAATTCACTGTACACATTCTCACACTGCACATATCATTACTGTCTTTACACTGTATACATTAGTTTAATTTAGTTCATATATTTCTATATTTTATAATTCCTCACACTTAAGTAGTCTCTCTTGTAGCTGAACTCACTCAGGACGTTTGGTCTGGTTTGGTTCAGTCTGGTTTGGAAGGTGAATGTGATCGTCTGGTCTTCAGCCTGCGTCTCCTCAGGGAGGAACAGCTGCTTCCTGGTTTCTCTGGTGTGTCAGGACACGATTGTAAAAAGTAATTCAAGCCTTGGATTTGATAACTGGTCAAAAGTCATTTGGCAGCAACGAGCTCACACCGACAAGAGACTTGGTTGTAAGATAGCTGCTTGAATATGATCGTGATCTGCTGAGTGTTCAATCTTCAGGGTAGTTCTGTTAGTGTCAAAGTGAAAGTAAAATATTATCAGGAAGTGCGGGGGAGGGGGGGGGGGGGGGAGTCTGTGACGTTCTGAAGTCTTATTAAAGAGACAGAAGCAAAGTGCAAACAATGGACACAATGTCAGAAAATGAAAATAGAGTTCTATAATTTCAAATCAGCTCAAGTTTGCTCGTTAAATTGTGTGTGAGTGCAGTAAAAAGTATGACATCATCAAAAGATTGTACATTTTGTCGTGATTATTATACCTTACGTGTGACACCATTATATGGTGTGACTTTGGGCATTCAATAATTGTGGCTGTCAGAAACATATTGATGAAGTCTCATGAAAATATTAACTACAAATTTTGAACTTTGATGAATAATTAAATTTTAAACTTTAACCCAAATTACCAGGTCAGTAGTTAGCAAAGAAGAAGGATATGGAGTTCAGATGTTGGAAAACTTCACATTTATGCAACATTAATGAAGACAACATTTGTGTTTAAGAAAAACATTTATTATGAAAATAATAAAAGTATAAACACACAAACTAACTTAAACTGCTGTACATTAATACAATAATATCAGTTACCATCAATTTCAGGGTCAAATTGTTCATTTGAATATTTGAACCACAAATCCAATTTCTTAAAAGAATTTTAATACAATCACTGTAGAAGCAATTTGTTTTATGATTCATTCAAAATGATTCAGTGCTGTTACAGTTCTAACTGCAGTCAGTTTAGTAATAGATTGATTTAAAAATGATCATGACCGGTGATAATCTGAAGTTTTGTGGAATGAAACCATTTTAATTTATCTGGTGGTTGGAAAGAACTTAAAGATTTTCCTTTGGGATTAATAAAGTCAATCTTATCTAATATTTATAGAGGTTTTTCTGGGTTTTAACAACATTATAGAATTTTTGGTTTTATTACTCAGAGAAGACAGTCAGTATTTGTAAAATCGAACAAATTTGCTTATAGGAACATAGAACAATGTTAATGAGTAACTTAAATTAAAAAGTAATAAAGTTTACCTGGTCGACTCAGGTTTGATCCTCTGCAGTGATGGCAGGTTTGGATCCAGCTCTCTTCTACATGTCTTCTCTGGTCTATCTCCTATCTTGTTTATATTCTGTCCCATCATTGAAGATTATAGCCCCCAAAAATGTATTTAAACAAATGAGTCAAATAATTCTCAAAGTATTATCAGGCGGTTAGTCCGACAGAGAGGAGCGATCTTCTTCTCTGATGAATCCTCAGAACCAGATTCAGCTTTGTGTATTCTCCAGCAAATCTGGGATTTTTGTTATTTACAGGTTTTATGTAATATTTGCGGCATGAGCTCGAAAAGCACAAAATGTACCAAAAAAATAAAGCAGAAAATCCCCCATATTGTGTCTCTGCCACCTGTTTCATTCAGAGCAGCAGCTCCAGGATTTATATTCAAAATCACATCGTTTATATGTCAAAATTAAACAACGTGCGAATGTGTAAAATGTCAGTAATTTAGCTTAAGGCCTCTAAACCCTGCTCTGTCCTTCACTCACTTTGACTCAAGCAATGTCATCATTAATAATACACAGACTGAATAATCCCAGGCTCCTCTTCATTAATATTTGATGCAGGCTTTGGAGCAGCAGCGGGCTTTTCCTAACCTTTCACTCCTCTGCAGCAAAGCATCAATTACTGCAGATGAAAGGGACGAACGTGGACGTCTCGTTAACTCTTCTTCATGTGCTGTCTGTCGCAGGGACGGGACACAGAAGTTGATTTGTACCAGGCAGCGGAGAGGGGTTTGCACGTCAGTCGCTGTTTAATGGTTTCAGGTTAAATCTCCAGTCGTGACAGTTCTCGTCTGATCAAGGGAAAGAAAACCCCAGATACATGAAACAAAGAAAACACAAAAATTCTTTAACTCTTTCAGTCGGTTCCACTTTAGTCCGAACAGAAGAGCCGCTCTCGCTTCAGCTCGAACTGGACCACGCTTTGGATTTAAAAAGTCGTCCATGATCTCTGAGCGTCTTCACCTCCACTGACCGGATGTTTGAATGATGAAGACGTTCGTGTTGATTACTGGACCTGAAGTGGGAGGGGCTGCGTAGTGAGAAAATTAACAAGATTAACCAATAAGATTTAATCATTTTCTACTACTGTTCACTAACATCATCAGATATCAACATCAAGCCCACATGGGTGATGACGACAAAATGAACATATGTCAAACAAAGAAACTAAAAACCAATCGGATCGTATGGAAACAATGAAGCAAAGACTTGAAGCTCAGTTCAGACTCTCAGGTGTGAAATCGTTGAACTCAGATTAGACTCAGATTTCTGTTGGATACGTGTAGAACAGAGTCGTGGTAAAGTGAGTTGAAGACACAAGGTCGGACTTACTCAGCCTTACAGTATAATTACACTGCCACAGTGTTCAGCTTCTTTTTAATACTTGACAGTTTATATTAATATCATCAGGTGCGTTTAATGTAATCATTACAAAACTGACATTTATGTATATTTTCTATTGGCTCCTTTGTGCGTTACACACTAAACACCGGCCCTTTATATCTCTTCAAACAACGATTTAACTTTTCGAGGTCAAAGCCAGACTTCTGTGTTCTACATGAAATGTGCAGAGTTTCTCATGAGAAAAACAGTTTGACTTTTCTCCAAGTGTAAAAAGATGGAATAAAAAAAACTGCCAGAACCTTCCTCTCTTTGAACTGCTCCACAGACGGATGGTGATCTATTCACTCTGCACATGAATGGCTCTGTGTGGGTTTCTGTGTGTGTGTGTGTGTGTGTGTGTGTGTGCGTGTGAGATTTGCAGATGTAATATTTGTGTTTGGAGCAGGTTGTGCTGGTCTGGCAGTCTTTGTTGTGTGTATGTGTGTGTTTGTGTGTGTGATCTAAATGCATAAATGCGTGTGTATTTGTGTGTGTGTGTGTGTGTTGAAACTGCACACTGTTGTTAGGGATTCTGCTGAATCCTAAATTGCTGTTCAGAACCACTGGGTCACATTTGATTCAAACAGCATCTTTCTGTCCAAATAAATAAAAAAATACATCAAATGATTCATATTTATTTCCTTTGTTTTTGCATTTTATTGCAGTGGAGAACATCAGGTTCCTGCTGAGACTCTAATGTAAATGCTTAATGTTAATATCTGGCATTGCACTTACGTTATTTCTCAGATGTAAATGTTAAATGTTAAAGCTCTTTATATTTATTTATTTTACCCCCCCGCAGCTTCTGATGACTTCCTGCTTGTGGCGTCCACTGGGTCAGGAATCCAGTGGAGACTCTGAAACTGGACTTGACTGGTCAAATGTACTTTTTCTACCTTTTTAACCAGCAGCTTCAAATTGAGTTTAATGGTTCATCGACTGTGAATGGAGAGAATGTTTCCTCTGTCGTTCCCAGTCCTCACCCTGAACCTCTGTTTCTCATGTAATGTTGGTGAGTGGGTTGGATCTCCTATGAGAGGAATTCTGTTCAACTGTCAGAATCAGGTCCAGCAGGTTGAAGAGTGACGCTGATCAGTTAGAGTGGGGGTTGGTGAGTCTAGAGAAACTAGCAGGAGAAGCCTCTTTGCAACCGAAACATCTCAAACCCACGATCAACCCTTTCTTTAAAGCTACGCCTCCAAAACACATTAACAAGCGTTGCCCGACAAACTGCTAGAAGCCGACGCTCGCTAGCTTCTGACTATCGACTCTGCTTCAGCGTATGTGTCTCTGGCTTGTGACGACTCGGGTCAACGGCAGCAAGATCACGACCACAGCTACGCCAGGACGTGAAGAGGATTTCAACAAATTACATAAAGTATCACATTTTCAGCGATTAAACATTAAACTCCTTGTAGACGAATGTCGCGAATACGCCTCAAACCCCATTCCTGTCTTAATGCCGCCGAGGTGACGATTTTGCCTGATGGTGCAAATACTACACATACCAAGGAAGGTATTGTAAGCACTCTGCCACCATCTAGTGGTCGGAGTGGGAAATACATACTAGCCCCTTGGGACTGTGTAGCAAAGTTATTTTGAGGTATTAAGCTTTATTTTAAATACTGTGATGATGGAAAAGCAATGACAGAAAACGTATGTTGTTATTCAATTTCAATTAAAAGTAGCATCAATATAATAATCTACATACCAAAATTAGGTAAATTAAGGTTATGCCCCATTATGCCTATTGTCGCTAATTTGCCTCATACCAAAATTTATATCTATTGTATATGCTATATTGACATTACCAATCTCCACTTAATTTAGCATCTTTATTTTGTTCATATAATTGGAAATTATTTCAGGCGATAAGGGGTTAAAACATGAAGAATTCTAAACAGGTGGATTTGTAACAGCGTGTGGACGATGCAGTCAAGAGACTCGGTTGCTGCTGCTCAGTAAAAATTATGTAGTGTTGGTTTAATGCCTCCTCAGCTTCACTGGTAGACGCCACTGGAACACTAGAGCTGGCCATTGTTATTCCTTCAGTATCTGTGGTACTTACAAGCCTTGAATTAGCTATGAGGTAAAAAAAAAGGGACGTATATGGATGAGAGGAATGACCTTGAAGCTGACTTCAGCAGCAGGATCAAAGTCTCCCTTGTTCACTTTCTTCAGAGCCGGAGATCTGTCTGAAGGTTTTTTTTTGCATAATCACCGAGCGCCGAACTACCGCAGGTCAGGTGGGATCCTCACAACATCGCCGGGTTGTAAAGGTGCCGCCGCCTCGTCCGCCCCCCCCCCCCCTCCATGGCTGAAATGATAAAACAATTGATAAGGTCGTCTGGGAGTGTTTAGTCACTGCTCAACACCTTTAGGAGGCTGGAGAAATAGAAGTGTCTTGCAGAGGCACGGCAGCGTGTCGGAGTGCACCAGCAGTCAAAGGGAGCTCAGGCGAGACAAGCTGTAAGTGGATTCTCCACCTGATGTCCACATCAGTTTCATCTGACTGATTTCTGTCTGCACTGGTCCCAGTCGACAGGCTGAGGAGGGGACGGGGCCACTCGCTCATCGACGCCAGATGGCCGAGGCCCGTTCGTACTTGGCAAAGTCTTTCCTTGGTGTTTCACTTCCCGGTGATTCATCGACTGTCAGCGCTCTCGCGTCTCGGGTTCTAAAGTGTGACTTCTCAGATTCAGCTTCAAGTTGGCACCATCACTGGTGATACTGGGAATTTGGCATTTATAACTTCTTTAAAGTTTCAGTGTGTAGGATTTAGATGAGAGGGTCTATTGGCAGAAATGTAATATAAAATAATCTTAGTGATGTTTGACAAATTGTTGTTTTATTTAGCCTAAAATGGGCCCTTTATGTTGAAATACTTTATATTTAATACTTTATATTTACATCAGGAGCGTCCTGTCTACGGAGGCTGCCATGTTTTTGAAAGCAGCCCAAACTGGACAAACTAAACCTTTTTTTTTGCCGAGTTTTAATGACAAACGACGTGACCACAGGTTATTTTTTATGTTTTGAAGGGGATGGTGAGCTGAGGGGTATTCAGCTGCAATATGCATCTTCACCACTAGATGTCTCTAAATTCTAGACACTGTACCTTTAACTCTCTTTTGAGTTTGTGAAGAAGCGATCGATGCTGAGACACAGAGAGAACCTGTGAGGAAACCCTTGAATCCAGGTTGCAGCAGTGGAAAAAGAAACTGGTAAAGCATCACTGTCTCTGCAGGGTTCAGTGACTGCTGCGCTCGGAGTAACCTGTCGTTCCATCTCCCCTCTCCTGTCGGCTCGAGGTGACAAGTTTGTATTGATCAATTTTACATGGCGTGTCAGCCAGGAAAGTGGAATGCCAGGAGTGTAGTTTGGGTTTTCACAAGGGGGGGAGATTGAATATAAATTTCTAAATTGCCTTGTGTGCTTTTCAACTCCTTCCTGTCACTCAGCCTGTGTTATGCTTTGCCCCGGTGGATCCCAGTCTCTCCTTCCTGTCTCTGCAGGAGATAGTTAGGACCCGAGCACAGACCAGTGTGATGAACGTGCTGGAAACAGCTCGGCTCCTTCCTCTTCCTGCTTTTCTTCCTCTTCTTAACAGAAACGAATCTCATCTAACAAGGTAGAAAATGTCCATGTTTTCAGCGTCTTGTGCTTTGGTGTGACAAAACGTCCTGATAGCACCCCCGACAAATATTCAAACATATTATATTAACCCTGAATGTGTAAGATGTATTGTACTTGTACTAACAGCAATGAGACAAGAAGTTGTATTAACTCAAAGATACATCATCCAGTCGGCCTCTGACTTTACGTTTCTTCATAACACGTAAACATTCCAATATTCAGTTTTATAGTCTTATCGCCACCTACTGGAAATAACATGTTATATACTGTGATGTGCTGCTTGACCCCATTCTACACAGATTTGGTCAGAAATTAAGACTCTGATGATACTTTACTGTGAATTTGACAGTGAACATAATTGTTTTGCAAAAAAATTTAAACTGTGAATTAAATTGACAGTACAGATGATTCTCTGACTAGTTTCGATGTAAGTAATGAGCAGGTTAAAGTAAACTTTTAATCAATAACACGTTTGTAATAACTCATATTTGTTAATTGACTAACTAACCAAGCCCAGCATATAGAACATACTTTATTACAGATGACCTGTGCAGTTGAAAACTACATTTCTCCACCTGCATGTGATCGACTTTCAATAAAATGTGTTAGACCAATTTCTGATAATAAACAATCATATAAATCATAATGATATTTTCATAACGTATGCGGCACTGAGAGCAGAATCAACAACGTGTCCGAGCTTATTAAGGATTTAGCCCCGGGCCTCGTTTGATGTTATATTTTCGGTTCCCATCCCCGGAGTGGAGGGTTGCTGATGGCAGCAGCTACAGTAGGAGATGGAGGAGGAGGAGGAGGAGGAGGAGGGAGGTGCAGGGTTCTCATCAGCGAGCTGCCATGACGAGCTGCCACAGCTGTCAGGCGCTATGAGAGATCTTTTGCCGAGGTAAGGCAAACTCCTGCTCGTTCAGTTCTAATAGGACTGTCAGGCCCTCTGAACTGGGAGGGAACGGAGTGAGCCTGGAGCCGAGAGCTTTCTGCAACACCGCGGCACCAAGGCTACCTCGTGGCACACGCAACCAAAGCCCCTCATTGAGACACACGGGCCAATGCAGCTCATGACAGGCTTCACTGTGATGCCTCTGCTGGGGCTGTGGCAGCTGCACTGGAGTCTAAAATAACCCAGAGGCCAGAAGTGAGTCTCCCACTACGAAACTTGTAAGAACTCGATGTATAACATTCTCACTTTTCACTTCTCACTTCCCTGATCCCCGTGTGTTGCTTGTTATCTCCTTAGCTTCTCCGGGCGGAAACCAGAGTCGCTGATCGTTATTCGGTTTGTTAATTCAGACGACTCAAAGTCTCAAAACTTCAAAATCCATTTATGATACCGAGCATCACTAACGTTTTTGAGCTGTATCCAGTCGAGTTAAGAAAACAAACAAATCTAGTCGCAAGGAACAAAGGATTCACATGACAAATTCATCTAAAGCAGTTATTTGAATTCATGCAGGGAACATTCGGTGAAGAGCGACCGACAGGACATGATGGATTCTCAGAGCAGGATGTGAAGAGAACAGATGACCTTTAGTCCAAGGTCGTGCCTCGTTGCTTCATCGTACTCTATCCAAATAGCTTCACATTGGCAGCAGCACAGGGATCCCTTCACCTTGGAGTTTAGTGAAATGTGTTTCATAGGTGTTTGTTTATTTGTTTTGCTCAGTGTTTGTGGCCTGAGATGCAAAAAAAACACCGTTGAGCACCCATGGTTGAATTTGCTTCTCAGCTCAGCTCCGTTCCTGTGAGCAAACCCCTTGAATACAAACCCCCGGAGGGAACAGGTGAGAGGTGGAGCTGACCTTCACCTTAATGGGAACAGTAAACGTGCTGGGAAGGTTGTGGAATTCTCATTATTTGGTGTTTAGGCACAACTTCTGCATGGGTAGGTTTGGAAAATGTCAGATTGGGTTCTTCTCTAAAGCTGGTCGACCTTTGTAAGGTCACGTGATCTGTCTCACATGAGAAATAAACAACCTCCTGCCAAAAATCCTGCTTTGTCAACTATGAAACATATGAAACTTCACAATAAGCAGATCGATTTGAAAGTAATGGTTTCGGTCCAATCCAGTGTATACTCTGCTCTTAAACTGTTTATACTTAAACTTAAATATATATATATATATATATATAATAATCAAGCAACTATAGGTGTTGACAGAACAACCAACGTTTGAAGGACTATGACATTCAACTATTTGAAAAAATAAAACTTAGTTTTAAAGAAATAAAACATGCTTATGTAACTGCACTTTGTTTTTGTTTTACCTCCTCTCACAATTCTGGCTGTGACAAATGTCCTTTTTCATCTTAAAGCTCCTTTTCTTTGACAAATTGAATATCCGACAGAAACAAAAGCGACTTGCTTGATGTTATTCTGTGACATTTTCTTGTCTTCATAACGCTTTGAATTTGTGCACAGATGAGAGAAGTCCGACATTCTCGTTGTCACAATAACCTGCCTCTCTTTTGTAATCACAGGGCACTCGCGGCTGTTCTAACCCGAGGATGACATTTACAAGCATCAATCCTGAAAACAAATTTTTCCAGCTAGAAATGCAATCCCCCATTATCACAACCACTTATTCGTCTCTTCAGTGCTCTTCTCAGGAATGAGAAGAGCACTTTCACTTGTCCATTATCACAAGTTCGGCATTTTTTTGTAATAGCCGAAGAAAAATAAACCAGGAAACATCAAAAAGTGACTTTGAAAAGCTTCACTTGAATCCGTGGAGCTGGCGGTTGGAGTCATTACCAGGACGTTACTGTGTAAATCCGAGTGAGCGGCCACTCCCCCACTGGGCTCAGCTTCTACCGCCGGCTGCATGAAGTGGCGAGTCACGCATCATCACCTCCACGCATGCAAAGAGCTGGATTAGCCGAGCAGCGGGAGAGGAGTCGTGTGTACAATTTCACTTTCATGCCTCTAGAATGAAACCTTGCACCCAACTGGCTTTAGATTGCAAACTCGTTCTCCAGTTCAGCCCGAGTGACTTTCAATTCAGGAGGTGCATTATTGATCCGAACGGGGAACAAGGCCCGTTTCCTCAAAGTTCAGGTCTTTACCAATTATCTCACTTATCAGCCAGTTTCCGCTCTGTGATGGACCGCCCCACCCCCCCACCCCCCCCCCCCCACACACACACACACACATTAAAACACCTTACAGTTAAATACAGCAAATGGTGTGTCAGGCCGAAACAAGGGGAAACACAAACACCCTGTGCAGAGCTAATTTTGCGACAGCTTAGCCCACGCAACAGTGAAATTGAGAGAGAGGATTAAATTAGTTTACTTGCAGACGCTACTGTACATCTAATCCCAAAGTTGTGTACCGCGGGCTCAACCTTCCAGAAAATGATTTGACACAACACATTACCGAGGGGCCGGTTGGAGCTGGATGCTGGTGCACACATGCCACAGCCAATCAGGCCTCTGCACAGTGCGGCATGTTCACGGTGTGTGTGTGTGTGTGTGTGTGTGTGTGTGTGTGTGTGTGTGTGTGTGTGTGTGTCTGCGGACAGAAGAAATGTGCTCCGAGTGGTTACATCAGGTTTCTGTGGATTTATTCCAGGTCCGGCTGAT
Source organism: Pleuronectes platessa (assembly GCF_947347685.1). NCBI lineage: Eukaryota > Metazoa > Chordata > Actinopteri > Pleuronectiformes > Pleuronectidae > Pleuronectes > Pleuronectes platessa. The sequence goes on from NC_070634.1 coordinate 25,617,791, forward strand.
AATGTCAACCTGTTTACTCAGGGCATGCTAATTCACACGGGGGGGGGGGACTTTCTGCCTCTGTGCAGTCGGGGAAACGCTCCCACGTCAAACACAATCATATTTATTTGTCCCATGTTTACAGCGCTTAGCCTGAATCCAGGCTTCTGTTACTGAGGAATATCACGACATGAAGCGCACACTTAAGTATATGTGACTCTAAACAAAGCTGTGAAGGCATCGAACAAAACAAACAACAGCAGAACACGATCAGCCGCGGAACAGGAGATCCAAAGCAGCTTTGCAGGAGATTAGGAGCCGGTCCAAGTCACCACACGGAGCGGGGAACCCTCAACCGGGAGACGCATGTGGTAATTACCTTTCAGCCTGGCGCCGTCGTGTGGGTGGTGACACGAGGTGGGAGGAGTGTGGGAGGATAAATGTGTAATAGGCCGATAAACCGAGATCTAAACTGGTATCATTATTTAACACCTAAATGCCTCATTTGCTCTTTTATTCTCTTTAAACTGTTGTGGTTTGTATATTTAAACATATTAATGCTATTTTTTTAGTTTAATAAATGCCTGTCACCACGTTTAGCATGTCTTTGTGACATAACAAGAAAAATGACCAATCAAAATCTGTAATAATTAACCGCATACCCAGAGGTGAGGGTATCATGGAGCTGCAGGAGCTGTGTGTGTGTGTCTGTGTGGGTTTGTGCTGATATATTCAGTTTGGTGCAATTTGGCTATAAATAAATGTTTTCCTTCATAATATAGATTTGTATTCATGTATGTTTCTCCTGTTATTTGCATGCAAAATAGGTCTACCATCCAGCGGACAAAATGAAAACACAACCCACGCCAGGACTTCAGAAGTAGCCCAATTTCACAGGAGAATCTGGCAAACCCCCTCGCCTGTGCCGAGCGGAGCAGTCGGGGAAACATCACAGTGTGTTTGGAACTGTTCTCAAAAACCGAAATGAATTGGAGGCAAAGTGTGAGCACACACTTGTCATCCGAATCCCTCCCACACGGGAATAAACCACCAACGTTGTGACAAACAGTGTTTGCCGGGAAGCCGCAGCCTCCAAAGTCTGGATCTTCACCAACACGCCAGCATGACGAGCCGGTTCCAGCGAGCTTCTTGGCGGCGTATGAAGCAGTTAACAAAGTTAGTGTTTGCACATGTGTTGTGAAGGGGAATTCTTTAAACGAGCGCCGCGAGAGCAGGAGAAATCAAACACTCGTCCTCAAAGGGAATCTCTCTTTTTACCCCTCTGCCAAGTCCCGCCCCTTCTAATTCAGCGCTCTCACTCCGTGGTTCAAATGGCGTTCAATCAAAGACTCACGCTGCCAAAAGCGTCTTCCTAATGTTTATATTAGCTTATGTCGGGAAATCTGAGCCGTGGTTTTGGAGTACAGCTCCGGCCGAAGGAAAATGTCGGGACGTGGCAGCAGATGAGAGAACGGAGCCGCTCCTCAAACAGGAAGGAATCGTTAAACGGACGAGGGAGTGTTTCGCTAATCTTTAAATCTCTGCTGACGTGTTCGGCGTGAGGACGTGTCCACATTAATTCGGCTTCATAATACATCATATAATATAATCCCTCTCCGATATTCATGCATAAATGTTCCTACTCTCCCTCGGACCGACTGCTAAGCTCCTGTTCCTGGTGGTGAATCTGCAGCTGCCTCATTTGTATTGAGCAGAGAACAGGTTGGTAAAGCCTCCGGAGAAACAGCAGCTGTACCCGACATCTGCCCCACGCCGCATTCCCCACGCCGCATTCCCAGCATGCATCTGAAAAACAACAGTTTCTCCAGGAACATAAAAAACCTGAATTGGAGCGGGAGTTCCCATTTACCCACCTGTCAGTCATCTTTTATAACCCTCGTAGGGATTGGTCGTGATTGCTGCTGCACCATGCTGCTTTCCGGACCTCGTGTGTTTTCAGTGTATCGGTAGTTAGCTGTGTTAAACCACGGCAGCGAGGTGAGAGAGCTCATCCCCGGTGACGTCCTGTGTGCTGCTGGTTCCTCGAGCTGCTCTTATTCCCTCCCACACCGAAAACAGAGGATATTGGCCCTGACTAAGGAGAAGTCCCCGGAGCTGAGCTGCTCCTTTTCCGCTGGAGAAGGTCAGAAACTGAAAAAATGGATTTCACCAACTTTACAATCGAGCATTAGAAGCTGTGGATGTGGGGAGGGGGGGCATCACAATTGTGCATCACAATTGAAACCTTTTTAAAACCATGTTATCCGTGTAGTGAGAGTCTAACATCATGAGTCTCTGAAGAGCAACTAGAAGGCCTTTTCTTTTAAAGCACTTCCAACCTCATCGTGACCCATTGACCGGTCAGATTGACATGCATGTTTTTAAATGATAGATACTCTTGCCAGTAATCAGGGAAAACATCAGGCTTGTGTTGGGTTTGGACTAAAAAAAACAGTCTTGGTTAGTTTTTCCTCAGGCTCAGACAGAAAGTGACGTTATTGGTCCACCATGTGCTGCAGGAACAGCTTTGGCACAGGTCCTGGACCTGTACTGGAGGGATGGAGAACATTCATCCAGGAGATGCTCCCTCATTTGATATTTACATGATGATGAGATTTGACCTGAAAGGTGATAGAAGGGCTGAGATCTGCTGACTGAAGGACGCAGCATATGATTGACCTCCTGTGGACCCTCCTTCAAAGTCACCTCCATCTTCTCCTGTTGGCCTGTTACCGCACATGCCAGAGAGCATGATGGGATGCTAATTGCTAACCTGTAGCGTGCAGTGCACCTGCGTGGAGGCGTCTGGCTCTGCTGGGCTTCTGACCCCACGTTTGTTCGGATGTTTCCTTTGATTTGTCACCGCTTGTTTCTCAAAGGATCCAAATGTGGTAATAAATGTTACATGAGTAGTTTCACAGCGACACCAGGAGAGAGAAGAGTTTTATCTCCGTGCACGAGTTCACATCAGAGGAAAAACAACAACACAAGGAGAATCTCAGGCCAGAAGGAATCGGTCTTCACCTTTTAGCTGGATTATATCAAGTAGGCTTATCACAATCAAATTAGCATATGTAATAATAATAATATGCTTTATTTGTATAGCACCTTTCATACAAAGTGCTTTTCTATAGGTGTCAAGTAAAAACATGTTAAAATGTAATTCAAAATAAGTAGAGAACAGATTTTAAGAAACATAAGAACCGTTAAAGCAATAATTAAAAGAAAAGGAAAAAAAATATGATAATTCACCTAAAAAATGCCTGCACAGAAAACCTCTGTCTGTGAGTGAACTGACAGACTCATGTTGTCAGTGCTGGTTCCCGTTAGCTCCGATGACACTTGTCAATTTGCACTGAACACAGAGCACAGCCGAGGCTGATTGGAATCTCATTATAGGTTCGGTCATAAACCAAAGTGTTGGACAAATTATAATCCTGCCGATGACTGTGTGAGACGACCACAGTGATAAAAAGTCATTTCCTTTGGGGACGATGTTTGTATTTCATGGCAACGCATCAAGTGATCGATGATTTATTTCAGTCTGGACCAACAGGAGCCAAAAAATACTGACACACCACTCAAATTTGATTAATACTAGAGAGCCTAGAAGATATATAATGTAACAATTCTTTATTAAAATGGACATTTTGTTTGATTTGTGTACTTACAGTGTCCAAAAATGTTTCCAACAATGTTCTTACTCTAAGGAATCCACAGTTTTATTCAAGGTAACAGGACTTTTCACTCCGGGGCAAACACGTCGGATAAAGGAAAAAGACACTTCACCACAGGTAATGGATCTTGATAATATCCAGGAGATATTCCCTCATTTCATATTTACATGATGGCATTTGAGAGGGTTGACCTGATAGGTGTTAGATGGGGCTGAGATCTGGGGACTGACTATTTGACAAATAGTTAAATTTCCCAAAAAATCATATAGAATAACTACTTCCAGTGAGATTCCAGGGAGAACAGAGACCTGATGATGATCCAGTAGAATTGAATCGTGCCTCGTGTGTATTTTGGCCTCACACTCTGCAAACACTCTTCAACGGCAGCAGGTAAAAACAACAACAAGCGATTCCCCCTCGAGAGCTCGACAGTCGCATTCATCGAGGATAATTAGAAACAGTTCTTCAAACAACAGCGTGTGTTGTGTTATTTAATAGAAACATCAATTGACACGTACGAGTTCAACAGCTGCTGGATGTTCACGAGTATTATGTGTAACGATGATTTCTGTCTTTTCACTTCCAGTCTGAGGTTCATATCATCACCAGCGGGTTTGAGTTTTTCTCTCCAACCACGGATCAGAACTCAATCAAAGCTTCTGCCAGAGGAGTTCATGGAACTAGTTCATAAAGTAAAAACAAAAAAAAACAAAGTGTTGCAGCAGTGAAATCTGTCACATTGTTGTAGCGGCACAAATATGAGCGCAGGCACTTAACTGGATTTCCATTTTGCATTTTTATGAGTATTTCAAGCTCCACAGCAGCAAAAAAGATCTGTGGCTAAAAAAACTAATGAGTCGTCCTGGGTAACATATCTGCAGCCGTCCCTTCCTGCACCAGCTGCTCCAGGTTATTAATATGTAAGGAAACCTGCTCATGGTAAGACCTGATCACCATCCTGTCCAAAACCCAAGACACAGAGAAAGTAGTTGCAGGAGTTTTTTGGTCCATTGAGTGTTTTCATTCATATTTACTTTTTCCATTTCTATCTATTTATTCACATGGATTCAATACATATTAATTTTCTAGTTTGCCCACTGCAGCTATTTCTGCCGCACTCTAAATAAAAGCATAAATAAATAAGAATAACTTTCTCTCCTTCCCAATCACCTGTTCCTGGATCCCGCCCTCGGTGATGAGCCTCATGATCCCCGTCAGCTTCCACCGACCCCCGAGAGAAGCTCGTCTGAATAGTGCATCAGATTTAGAGCCATTATGTTACGAGAGCCGGTAAACGAGTCGGGTCATGAATTAGCGAAGCTGGAGCACGGAGTGAACAGGATGAAAACCTGGATACGCTCAGCGGAAGGTCAACAGGTTTTCTGAGGTGTCGAGCAAAACATAACAAATGCAGCGTTGTGCTCGGCGAGCTGAGGATCGAGAGGCTTTTTACAGACTTCACGAAATGATCATCGGAGAAGAGGTCGAATCAGGTTAAAAGACTCATTATAAGCATTAATTCACTTCTTTAATTCCTGTGATTCACATATATTTCTTCCTGTTGTGATCGTGGAGCCTGGAAGGTTAACACAGTACTCACGCCTCGCCACCGAGAGGCTGAGCTTGGCCGGCTCTCCCCCTGAATGGCAGCGTTGCATGATGGGAGGTGGGTGCCTGGCGGAGTGCACCGGAGGGGAAGAGAGACAATATACCTGTCTCCGCTGACTGCTCTCTGCTGCCGCTTAAAACCCTGAAGATGAACAGGTGCCGAGCTGCGGTGGGTGGCTCAGGAGCAAATCTGGGCAACTATCAAGGGGACGGACACAAAAAATAAATAAAACCCTGATGCATGCTGGGGCGACTTTGCATTCACACAGTGCTCCCCGGAGTTTTCATTATTTTTATGGTATATTTATTCCGGGCCAGTTTTTTATCTCGGCACCACTGTTGCCTTTGTTTCCATTTCCACTCCGCCTCAAACTAGTTCTGTGTCTGATCGACCCGTTTCATTTTAAAACCCCATAAAAGCCGGTGTCATGGCCGCTGTGGCTGCGACCCCGTCATACATCCCCCCCCCCCCCCCCCCCCCCGCTCCCACTCTGGAGCCACTATCATCGTCTCCTTCGTGAATATTGTTTATTATATAGACCTGGATGAAGAAGAGTGGAAGTATAAGAAGAAAGAAAACTCTCCTGCAGCTTCTGAAGTTTGCAGGGAAGTATTAGTGTCACGTGACAATATACAACTTTAAAACCCCACAAAGGTTGATTGGCCACTTTATCACCTTCTTGCATATCTTGAGATTAGATACATAAACCACGTACAGACACAAATAATCATTCTATGATATAGTTGTGAGAAATATTAGTTACCAAACACTAACGGAATAAAGATCACGTCCATAAAAACACAGGAATTGATTCACACATTTTTTTTTTTATCTACTCAAAGATGAAGAAATACTGGATATAAAAAAATACCTCCTGTTGAGACAAGCTGTTCATCATCATCATTAACATAATGTAGTAATAATGAAGAAATGTGCTGACTCATTTTCAAACTGAATTATTAGCCACATCAAAGTTTTTATAGGATTTTTTTTTTTTTGCTCCTTTTGGTCGTGAATGTAGTTTTACTTCTGTTCCTGGAAAAAGAAAGATGGCGTCCAAGTTGTGTGTCTGATTGTTCGTCAGAGAATCGATGAGACACAACACGAGTCCAGTTTAAATCTTTACACAAATCCAACGTGTCTGCAGAGATTCAGTGAAACTGCCTCAGACTTTATGTGCCTACAAACCCAAATAATGGAAAATACAATATGTGGAATAAAAAATATTTTTACTGGGACATTCAACTATATTTTAAAGTGATGAGTTTTAAAGTATTGAAGTCTAAATGAAATGCAATTCAACGAAATGTGTCTTGTATTTGCTGATTGTGTTACATCTTCAGAACTGTATCTATTATTACCTTCACATTTAACAAGTCAATTTCTAAAGGCCCCAAGGAAGTGAAGTGTCCAATTTTGTGCAGATTTGAACATGTGACAATGTCAATATTACTGAACTTTGACTTATTTATTATTTATTTAGAAGAATCCCCATTAGCTCTACCCTAAGACAGAGCTACTTTGAGTGGGGTCCACATTGAAGACATACATACAGATATCAAACATTTTAAAACAAACATTAAATACCAATATCAAACATTTAAAACAAACGTTACATTTATAAACATATGTTACATTATAGATATCAAAAGTTAATATACATAAAAATAGTGATCATATAATATTAAAGGTATCAAAAATAAATGTAGTGGTTATGCAATATTACCTTTGTCATGATATAAAACACTGATATATACAATTCCATAGAAGCGAAAACTGCAAACCATGTAAGAGAATACTACTCTTTTATGTACAGTACCTCACCATCTAGTGTCACAAGTATGACACAGACCACAGACCTCTGGCATGTTTACGAGAGCAGTAATGATTCTCCAGTTGTGGGTCAAGCAGGTGAAGCAGCTCCAGGTTCTGCAGCAGCTCTTCACTTCCTGCAGGTCACTGTCACAGTCCCAGAGAGAAAACTGCAACCAGCATCACCACAGGTCAAACACACTTAGGTCTAGAACAGGCACTGCATACATTTTGTTGTGATGATGACCCTGCAAACATTTATATAATCTCCTACTTATGCAGACACGTCTCCTCTTGTGTACGTGTGTGCAGGGCTCTTCCACGTCTCCACATCCCCACGCTGTGTTCCCAGTTCTCCCAGCAGCAGGAGCATGGAGCGAGTCCCCGGAGTGTCCCACTGGGAAAAACAAACCGTGGAAGTCAAATTGAGAGACACACAAAAACAAACATGCTACGAGCGCAGCCTCCCCGTGAATCACAAATGAGCTGCCGCAGCAGGTTTTCTGATAACGCAAAACAAAAGGCAACAAACATCCGGCCGTGCTCCCTGTAATGTATTAAACATAAACAGTTGCATAATGAGATAATTAATAAACGCAATGAATACATTATTTAACGTAATTTGTTTGCCTGGTCACAGGTGATAGGAGGCATTACGTCTTCTAACTCTGCAGCTAATTATGGTAATTATCACCATCAGGACTGATAATGTAAGAAAAACCAGAAGCAACAGTGTTGCGTCGATTGTTTGTAGTGTGTTTATTGTTTATATTTATTTTCAGATGTATATAATTATCTTTATTATTTAAGGTTTAAACTGGAAGTACAGATATTTATACTCAGCACACAACTGCATTGGTTAAGTGATCATTTGTGATCATTTATATTTTAACTTTGGATTCTGTGTTTGATATATTGACAAGCAGATCTTAAATAATGTAAATACTGTACAACTGACACTCTTACTGTACTGTATGTACACATGGAAATAGACTCCAAGTCCGCAACTACATGTTTACTATCTTTTGTACATCTTTTGTATATACAGTATATAGATATTTTTTTCTTAGCTTGATATTTTTATATAAATATATATATATATATTCATTGTTCACGGCAAAAAAAGAATTCCATTGTACAGGAATGTGCTTATGACAATAAACGCTTTAAACTCTGAACTCAAACTTGAAGACTGAAGACTGTGTTCTCTCCTTCTGAGGATTAGTTTTATAAAAGTCTATTTTTCTCTTCTTTAAAAACAACTGCATGACTCTACTTCTAACAGATTAATAACACCATTAAACATATTACTTCATGGAGCCATGTTCTAGTTTCAAGTCTTCTTTCCTAACCCTTCATTTTGATTGAAATAACCAACACTCTAACACTAACCCTAACAGGATAGATGATGATGTGGTAGTTTTTGTAGCATTAGCATTATTAGCACCTGAGGATCTTGGACACACACTGTTCTGCAGCCTGCATGACTTCAGTTACCTGCTGCTGCTCCTGCATCTTAACAACCTACCGCTGATCCTGGAGCTGTTTGGTTTCAGCCTCCTCATTAAGGTCAGTGTTGAACAGGATGAAGAAGTAAAGGTTGAACTGGACTAAAAATGGAAAGTAAGTGACATTTGTTGCAGCAGCAGCACCAGTGACAGCAGTGGTTATTATAGAAGAAATGGATTCACTACCTCCACAGTGTTGAATCAGCCTATTTAAACTGAAATATATGACATATGTCCCTGAACAAGAACTGAGTGATATACACTGTGCATCATTCCCACCTCACATGATTAATACCCAACATAATACGGCTCATTAATGCACCGGCCTCACAGCGCGAGGCTTCATTTGAGAAATGACGCATCGCGGATTCACTCGACGTAATTATTTTTTATATCTTGTAAGTCCGAGGCACAGACGTCCTGGAGTTAGAGCCCGGAAACCAGGCTGATGTGTAAATCAATACTTTGAGTGCGAATTTCAACCTCAATCTTGGGGGGGGGGGGGGGTGGGGGGGGGGGGGGGGTGTTGTGTTGTCTGGACCGTAAATTCCATTGTGTAGGAGCCATTTATGCACATTTACATGGAGACAGGATGTTGATTGCAGGACGGCA